>NC_081411.1:218652653-218952653 GCF_030272615.1 Cryptomeria japonica | reverse complement strand
TCAACTAGCAAAATCATCAACTTGATCCTTTTATCTAGGTGGGAGGCAAGGACTACTTGAGCATCCTTAATTTGGCCTAGCAAAGGAATTTATTTTGGGTCCATGGAATAGCATCTGCCAAAGGTTTTGGTCAAGGACAACCCCAATGCTTTGGCTACAGTAGAGGGTATTATGTTATCAGATGCACCTGAGTCTATAATACAATTATTCAACCTATGACCATTAATGAATAATGATATATAAAAGGGATCTTGTTTCGACTCAAGAAGGGGAGAAGAATCATTTGTTTGAAGAACAGTTATTTCAAGGATCTTTTCACAAACTGAGGGATGAACTAACTCATTGCTATGTAAGGGCAATATGGCATTTGCTGACTACTGCATACCATTAGTCTGTTGTGCATTATTTCCTTTCATGAATTGTACCAATCTATCTAATTCTTTAGGATTTAGTTTTAGGTACTCAGCAGGTGTGATTTGAATTTGAGAAGACTTACAAAATTATGCTATATCAAAAGAACTTTCTTTTTCAATAGGCTTTAAAAAAAAGGCTCTTGCAATTTTTGATTATTATTATGCAACTTTGAATCAATTCCTTTACCTTTGAGGGTTATCACAGATGAAGAAGAAGACATCCGGGGTTTCACATTTTGCTGGTTTCTTGTAAGCACTACACATGAAGGATCCTCCAAAGTAACCAAAATATCACCGCCTCTTTCCGAATCTAACTCATACTCAAGGAAATGGATTTCAGAGTCGCCAGGTTGCTTTGAAGATTCTTCTTCACCCCACTCATTTGAGGTATCTTTGAAATTCATCAATTGCATATACAATACCATCTCAGGACAGGAACTACCATCATGTTCATTAGTAAGGTGAAATACACACATATTCCCTTTAGTAGAAGATGCTTCAATTGCTAATCTTTGTTGAGTAGGGGGTAACTGCATGGTCTTATTCCCATAGCCTAGAGACTAGTTCACATTTCTTCTAGATATATCTTGGTAAAGACAACTGTCTATTAAGGGTGATCACGTCATTCATTAGCCTCTGGATAATAGGATCAGAAGAAGAAGAAGTTGAAGGATGAGAATTAGGTGTCTGTACTTCCCTTTTCCATTTACCTGCTATGATTAGATCATCTTCTAATTCAACTGCAAGGGTTTTGGAAGCATTTAAATCTGCAACTCTTTGTCTACAGATCAAGAAACCTATTTCAGAAGGCATAGAGTTAATAAAGAAATACTTAAGATTATCGTTTGATGGATATTGATTAGCTGGGATCTTGTGCAAGGTCTTATCAAATTTCACCACAAAGTCCCTCATAGATTCAGGAGTTTCTTTCTTCAACTGGGCTAATTGAGCCAAGAGGGAATGTTTGTCCTCTACCACTTTAAAATCTTGCCTCAAATCACATTTTTAGATCCTGCCAGGTTATTATCACACTATTTGGTAAGTGATAAAACCAATCTGTTGCTGCCCCAGATAGTGTCTAGATGAACAATCTCACTACAACATCCTCATGTTGAACCGCTATTATTCCACATGCTACATTAAAGGCATTCAGGTGTTCATCTGTAGTGATCTTTTCATCGCCACTAAATTTGGGCAAATGGTCCCTAGCTCCTTTTGGTAAGGGGTTAAGATTCAAACCTAGGTTCAATGGACCTACAGTAGCCCCCCAAGGATTATTCACTGCCATTGGAAATATGATATTGAGGGGAGTGGGATTTATTATATTAGGTAGAGTAACACTATGCAAAGTCAAGGCTTGATAAACTGAGGATACAGGAGGTGATGGTGATGAAGAAGGAAGCCTTCTTCTTTCCCTTCTTTGAGGTGAGAAAGTGGGCCAAAAATCTAGGTTTTGTAACTCCCAAAAGACAGAATCAGAAAACCCTTCCCTTCTTTGGGACCTAGTGTATATCCTTGACTCCAGACTTGCAACTAGGAAACCAATCTTATAATTCAATTCCCCAGCAGAGTCGCCAAAAATCAGTTGGTAAACAGTTTTGTCTCTTTTCTAAAATCTTAATATAAAACAAAATATGGCTTTGATTCACCCTTTGTGAAAAGGAAACAAATTACCAATAGTTCAATGAATTAATGATAATTCAACCTCTACATTAGAGGGTAGCTCCTCATATGATTCACAATGAATTAACTGTATAATTCATTTTTGTAATACCTTTAACTAGAAATTATTAAAAAGGCTTCAGCATTTATCCATCAACACAAATAAATGCCTAAATTTTTCCTGCAAAAAATTACTCAAAGAGGAGTTCACAGACTCTGATCAATATGTATATTTACCACATACATTCAAAATGAAATGGGAACTCAGCAAGAGAAACTAGTAGCTTAATCATGAGTCTCTTGTGCCTCACAGGGCAAGGGGGATCAAGCAGACTAACACCATGTGAGTCATCCAACAATCTATAATGAAAATGAACCGAAAAGAAATGTAGAGATAACTGATTATCAGATTAAATTATGCCCACATAACAACCTAAGAAGAATTACGAATCTCAGAATGCATAGATTCAACGATATCGCAATATTCCATTAATAATCAGCTATTGTATAATTTTCACAATTCATATCAGAAACCAAAACTTTATCTCTCATTTTCTAAAAATCATAGTTCTTAGAACCTCTTTAAAGGGAAGCCTTTTAGCTTAAATAGCCACTAGACCATAGCTTTTACATAATTAACAAATAACATTTACTTTCACTTCAGTGAAAGAAACCACTCAAATGACAAAAAAGAAAGCTAAACTAAAAGCCACTGAAAGGCTGACACTTCACTATAGCACAACTAACCATCTACCGCAACTGAGGAAGTTACGGGCTTGTCCTATTTTGTCACAGATCCTCGCTATTCTAGGTGTGCAGTCAAAAAGTTTAGGATAACTTGGAAATAGGGCAGGCCAGTGTGCATAATCCTCTTCTTCCACACTTCCTTGTCCATATTCACCTGCGTGACCTTCACTTTATGAACCTCCAAGTGATCTGAAAAAACAATGAGCATTGATTCAATCCTTGCTACTTTTGAAAAGTCATCGGTACTCAAAGATTTTGTGGTCTGAATGGAATGAACTCTGTCTTGAAAGACTTTAATCATGTCTGCAACCTCCTCAATCACCTTAGCTCCCTCCTTCATGAGTTGGATATCAATACATTTAAGGTCCTTCTGTATGGTGTCAATGAAATCAGTCAGTTTCTTGAGTAGCTTAGTGGATTCTTCATGGCCCTGCCTGATGATTGAGTTGCGCCATTCCATGTTTTTCTTTGTCACATATAGCACATTATCATCTAGGTTCTCTATCATTTTTTCAGCTAGGAACTTCATCACTCCATACTTCTAAACATCATTCATTTGTGCAAGAACCACTACCCACTTCATTCTTTCCTTTTCCCAGGCGACTGTCTCCAGCTTGAGCACTTTAGTCAGAGTTTCTGCATCTTTATAGACCTTCATCAGATTAGTAATATATTCTAATCCTTGTTGAATTATTGGATCCATCCATTTGTTGAAAACCTTCGTCACTACCCTCTTCCTTTGAACCTGATCAAGCATCTTCTGGTTTGCTGGTGACTTAGGATCAAATGACACTGGTATCTGTGACAATGGTTGAAGATTTTAATTATGAATAGTGTTGATGTACTCTGCCATCTGTGTGACCATTTGCTTCATTTCTCTCTTGTCTTTTTCATCTTTCCAAGTCCTTGAGATTATCCTCTTTGTAGAAGATTCCAAATGTTTTACATCTATGTCAATTGATGCAATGCCCAAATCTATTTTCTCGATAGTAGAATCTTCCTTTGTAGCTTTATCTGCATCTCTCCCAAGAATGGGCTTGGCCACTTCAGTTGTCCAATGTCCTGTTGTGTTATCCACATTGAGCATTGCTTGTATTTTGAGATTTTTGGGCTTTAATGCTTCTCCTAAGCATTTAATAACCATGTCCTCCAATAGAATGGTGATCGGCACCACACTCTTCTTATTTCCAATGGAAACTTCCAACCATCTTGGTGCATTGGTAGGTCCTTTAGGTGGTGGTTTTGTCTATGAATTTGGGGAGGTAACGACTACCAAGGTACTCATAGATTCCAGTTGAACTTCTGTTGGTTCATTTGTATCCATTTCCTATATCTCAGGCTCGCTTTGATCTTGTGGGTCCATTATTTGATCAGGCTCTTCACTTGGGTACAAATCCACCATGACCTATTGTAGAACAGGTTCTCTACTCTTCTTCTTGCTTCTTCATTGTGTTACTTGGGCAACTTTAAGAATAGATGGCGACCTTCCTAACCTTCTTAGTAGTATTTTATCTACATTAGGCTTTGAGACACCTACAATATTAGTAATTTTATTAGTGGAAAAAAGAGGAGATTGAACCAGGATGCGTGAATCACTTCTTGATTCATGTGAGGACATAGAAGGACCCTCCTTGAATTTTAGTTTCTTCAACCATCTCTTTGTTCTCCTGACAGCATTGAAGGTCCTTGTTTGAATGCTATCAACTTCTTTTTTGTTCCAGTCAATTTATGGAATTGGTTTCCCTTCAATCTCAGTACCAAACTCAGGGTCCAGGACATCATCCTCTGTATCTTCCAATACACCTGATGTATTAATTGGGAGCCTCAAGACAGCTATCTGTCGCAAAGTGAATCTTGACCACAACCTCTTTCTCACTTCATGCTCATCCTTGCAATTCTCCCAATAATATTCTATTTGAGGTTCATGGTAGAAATGACCATCTATGTTAAGGTTCCCACTTGCATAACCTTTGCTGTCAAATCTTCGCCCTAGCCACATATGGTTGCATTTTCATCCTTTTAAACTGCAGTTCTAAATTCAAAGCATCTGATACCAATTTGCAACTGTAATACCCAAGTTCAATGGGAAAAACCACCCCGGATTCTCGCTTTTCCCCTAGTCTTTTATCTATCTGAGCCAACTACCTACTCACTTCAGTAAGTACAAAGGTATCAAAGGCGTACCTAGGCAATTTGAATGGTTGGCCTTCAAACCACCTACCCGTATATAAGTAAACCATGGAAATTGGATAAAGAAGGTCCCATAAATACTCACAAACTCCATAGCTTCTACAAACATTCTCTTGTTGGCATCACCCTGAAGTTCAAAGGCTAGTCTTCCTGCAAAGACTCCATTCCATTTGTCAATTTGTTCAACATATCTTTGTTGTTGCAACAAAGGGTAAAAACTGTAAACCCTCATTCCATCAACCCAAGGTTCATTGGGTAATCCATGCCAATCTCTTGTAAAGGATAAAATATAAAATAGGTATGAAGACATGTAAAACCCATTCATACCCGCAAAATTTCTTAGTCCTTCGTGCAACCTCTTCGCAATTACCTGAGACCAATCCAAAAATATGTCACTAGATAGAACCACTTGGACAAAAAAGTACATCCAATCTTCCCAGTAAAAGGAATGGGAATTCCCCTTTACTCTCTTTAAAAGCACAACAATGTCTGACACCTCAGTGATGAGGTGTTCTCTGGTTAAGGGTTTGGGTAGTCGTGATCCTCCTTTTTAAACCCTCAAGAGCCAATTTCTTGCAATTACACTTATGTACTTTCTCTTCTTCTCAAAGAATTAAGAATATGAATTTCCAATGGTCCAATCCTCATACTCCTCTTCATGAGGAATACCCATTGTCGCCATCATTGTTTCCCTTTCAATACAGACTAACACTTCACCATCATTAATTCTGATACACCTATTTTTAGAGTCATATCTGTTCATACAAGCCAACACTAAATTTGGACACGGCATAGCTAGCGGGAATGCAACAGCTTCCACAAGACCACTCTTAACTATCTTCTCTATTAGCAACCTAGTGTGAGGATTCTTAACCCTTTCAATGAAATTCCCAAAATCTGCATGAACTAAGGAGGTGTCTTCCATTTCGGGCAATATACTCACTAAACATGAGGTTCGGTCAAGCTTTGGAAGCACTAGTCTCATTTTAACTATCTATTCCCTGAACCAAAAAATTATAACAACAATACAGTATGCTACCCCAACAATTTTTCAGATTTCCCCCTTTTGTATACTGATAAAACTTCAGTGCACAAAGAAACACAACATAGGAGAAGACAACTGAACTTACTCGATAACACCATGAAAAATGGAAATTTTTCTGGAGAATAGAGATGGATTTACCTTTGGCACCTCCAATTAATTGAAGTATGACCACTGTGACCTTCCTAAATATAGAAATAAACTCATACATTTTCTTTTCTTTCAAATGAGTAGATATTAATAGGGCTGCACACGCTTCGTCATGATTCACTCTAGCGTGCGAAGTAACAATGAAATGACATACTTGACACCTTCTTAATTACCCATCACTTCCACATAGGCAATTTGATGTTTTCATGATTACTTTCCACATTTAGAATTTCAAAAATCCGAATAAGGAAATATTCCTTCTTCTCGCACCACTTTTATTTCCATCAAAAAGCTTTTTGGATTAGTTTGAAAAGTACTTATGAACCTTGAACCACTTGAACACAAGGTTCAATGGTTCAAGTTCACTTAAGAAATAAAATAGTAAGGGGTGGCACATGAACAACACTGGGAATGAGCGGTAAAAGAAAAATTCTAGTTAAAGTGAACCTTGAACCTTTTGAACCGCTTGAGATTTGGTTCAAGGTTCAAGACCGCATATCAACACAACATAAAAAGACTCACGCTCATCATATAACAATACATTGCCGCAAATCACAAAAAGGTATTTTGAACCTTGAACCTTGAACTTTGAACTCCATGAAATTTGGTTCAAGGGGCTCAAAACTTCAATGATCGAAAACAAAAAATGCACTTGGTGACATGACGACAAGGACTGAAATGACTTTCTGTTTTTTAAAATTGCGCTTTGAACCTTGAACCTTTGAACCTTTTGAAAAAGAGTTCAACGGTTCAAGAAAGATGAGAATAAAAGACCTGATAGAAACAAAAGGCACAAAAAGGCAACCCACAAATTGGAATATTTTTTCTTTTAAGGAAAAACTTACGGGTGGACTAACATGTTGTAAAGAGGATTTTCAGATATTTGAACGAGATTGATGACTATGGCCTATGATATCTAAATAATCATGATTTCCTACTATGTTCCTATACTGATGATGATTAGGCAGGTGATGTTGATGACCCAAAGAGCACTATCGGTGGAGCTTTCTTTTTGGGAAAGAAGTTTATTTTATGGTCCAGTAAGAAACAAGATGTTGTATCTTTACTTACTGCTGAAGTTGAATACATTGCTGCTGCTAGAAATTGTACTTAGGTAGTCTTCATCAAGAAAATGCTGAAACATATTAGAGTTATTTATGATGAGCCTATTGTCATATATTGTGATAATTCAAGTGCTATCAATATTTCAAAAAATATGGTGCTACATTCTAAAACAAAGCATGTGTCTATAAAGTATCATTTCTTGAGGGAGAAAGTCATTGATGAAGAAGTCAGGTTTGAATATGTATCGACAAATGATCAGATTGTAGATATTTCACTAAGCCTTTTCCTACAAATACATTTGTCTATTTGAGAGAAAAGTTAAGGGTCTATGCCCCTCCTGTTGAGAACTAGATTCATGGAGTTGCATCAAGTTGGTAGATTTGAAAGCCTTATCTTTTTGTCTGGGTTGATGAGTTGGTGTTGCTACTCAACTTGAGTAGTCAGTGTGCGATTTTGATGCTCAATCGTGGGTTTATCCTAAGGGAGAGATTGTCCTTCTTAGAGGATAAGTTTTGGGAGAGATTTTTTTTTTTGTATTCTGTCTTTGGCATTGCTGTCAAATGAAGAGAGAAGCATGTGAAAAAATACTTTATCTTTGGAGCTTTGTGTGCATGAACTTAGGGGAGTTTGTTGCAGATTGTTGGTGTTAATCTATTTCCTTTGCATTGATTTTTTTTCACATTCATATGTTTCCATCAATGGTAAAGGGGGAGATTGTTGGATATTGCTGCTGATAGGATATGTTGTTGTCATTGATGTCAACATATTCTTGTGTCATAGTATTCCTGAGAGTTGTTAGGTGTTCTGGTGATTGCATTAAGTTGATATGAATGATTTTTCTATTTAGGATGCTAGAATACTTCATTCCTTATTGGTTTCAGTGATCCAGAAGATTGTTTGATCATATCATTTGATCTGGTTTGTAGTTCAGTTTGTATGTGCACTAGTTGGCAAAGTTTGGTATTTAATTCAGCGAGCTCCGGTATGATTTATGTTTGGCTGCGCATTTGGGAAATTTTTTTGGATGTTCATGTGTATCTTCAATTTATATGGCTCATGATTTTATGCTTCGCAAATTATCTTTCTAGTTCGAATTGTTGTTGTTGAGTGTTTCTGTGAGTTAGCACATTGATCGATGAAGATTTTATTAAGTGTTCTTGGTGCAGCTATTGGGGATGGCTCTAATGTGATTTTTGATATTTCTTGATCATGTCCTATTTGTTTTCATGCTCCGTATTGATCTTTGTGTGCGTTCTTGGTGATTTTGTTGATCTGGTGATATTCTTCATGTTATGCGATATTCTTGGTGGTGTAACGTGTTGCGGTTGATCTTGGCATGATTTTCGGTGGTGATGCATGTTTGGATATTTAAATTAGGTCAATGTTATGTCACTTATATCATTATATTGGTCCTGTGGTTCATATATGTATCATGTGATGCAATTTTATAACTGAGATTTGAGGGTTTAGCCGACCTTGTAGTCAAGGTTGATGATTTATATACATAGGTAGTATAGTCATGTAATTTAGGTGTCGATGGTGTGTTTGCATTATCAAAGAGTGGTGTATGTGTTCTTAAGAGAATTTATCCTTAAGTGTGGCGTATTAAGAAAAGTTTGTTGCAGGGCAAACAAATGTGCTTAACCAGAACTGTCATTAGGGATTAGCAAATTCTATATTTGTAGTTCATGTAATCTAGATTGTAGTCTGAATCTTATCGTAAGGTAGTGAGCCTTCCCTAAGGGTTGGAGCCTTCTAGGTCATCTTATTTTAAGTGGTGAGCTCTAGGCACTGTTTTTGAATACATGTCCATTCCCCATTGTAATATTTACACATACTACTATAGAGTATCATCTTATTGTGGGTTGGTTCCCACCGTGGTTTTTCCCTTAACCAGGTTTTCCATGTCAAAATCTTGGTGTTGCATGTCTTGGTGCAATTGTTCTTATCTTTATTCTTGCTCTAGTTATTTAGATTTGAGATTTTTCTTAATTTGTCTAGTTTGATGAAAATTGATTCACCCCCACCTCTTAGTTTTCCTTCTTGGTTGTTGCTAACATATTCATGTAATAGATAGATATAAAAGAAGTGTAATGATAGAGTCATGAACCAAGTTTTCCTCACACCCTTGCTAGATAGTGATTAGGTTAAATAAAATAATGTGGATGTGTGGGGTGGTAAGAAGGAAAGCACTAAAGGCTACTAACATTTAGATGATTAAACTAGATGCTCAATTAGTATATGCACCACTATTGAGTCCACCACAACATCAACAACTGAAAAGGAAAAGAGTAGAGCAACAACCACCCCCTAGTTTAGTATTCCTTAGCCAGATACGATGAAGCATATATAGAGTAGGTGGTAGAGAGTATGGGTCAACTCAATCATGATTTAAAGGTGGAACAAGCAATGAGGTCATCACCAAGAGAAACTTATATCGTCTAGGTGCCTAATGATAGAGTGGAAATGTATAAGGACACTTCCTTTGAGTTATAGGATGATGAGAGGGTTAAATAGTAGTAGCCCAATTCTCAGAAGATGATGAGTTTGCAAAGAAACCTAAGTTCAAAGGATTTTGGTTGAAAATGAAAGAAAAAGAGTACATAAAAAATTTAGAGACAAACAAAATTAGGTTTGAGAAATCACAACACAAGGAAGTTGGTGCCACCATAATAAAAGAAATTAATTTTGATGAAATTAATATTACCCCTAAAGAGGGTAGTAAACTACTCTAAGAAAGAGGTATGTTTTTTCTCCCAATTTGAAACCTTCATTCTACATTTTTGCTAGCTCAAATTAGGAGCCAAAAGGATATTGTATTTGTGTTTGGGTTTGAATATCCATAAGGGATAAGAGGATGAGGACATAATGCTACAATTGAAACATTAAAATTTTGAGCTATTGCGCCCCCAAACTCAAAAACCAAAGTTTTTAGAGGTGACTCAAGAGATAAGAGGAAATGCATTTTTTAAAACATTGAAAGATACTTCAAATTTGGAGGCTTCATCCTTAATAGTTCACTATGCCATGTTTTGTCAAGAAGACATAAAAAAACTGCAAGAAGAAAATGAAAAAATTCAAGAAAGATCAAATTTCAATTCATGATGCATATTTTACACCTAAATTTTATTAATTTAATTTATTGAATTTAGTTATCATGAGCACCTTTGGTTAGAGTATTTGGGTATTTACTTGATTAATTAAACAATATTTGTTTAATTATTTAAGTTCCCTTTATCTCTTTTACACTTAAGCTAACTTTAGGTGCATAATAATTATTTCTTTTATTAATTATTATGTGCAAACCTAGGTTTTCCCTTTTAGGGTTTCTTGACCTATTAAAGGTTGAGTTCATTCTTTTCATTGTATGAAGAAGGATTATTATTGACAATACATTTTTGGAGATTATTGAGCTCTCATCATTTGGAGCATATTTTTCTTGTGTTTTTGTTCCTTCTGTGATTCGCTTCCTTGCTTCTCCTTGTAACAGGTTTTTCAGCTTGTAGAGATCATTTGAGCTCCTGTGGTGTTGTATTTTCTAAAATCCAACATGGTATCAGAGCTTCAGATTTGTAGATACCTATTCTTGTTTTGATAATTTTTGTATTGGAAGTAGATCTCGGGTTTCAGAAATTTTTTTATGTACTTAGTGATTGGCCTTTTTCTGAGAACTTTGGGCCTAAACAAACCTCACCATCATGCTTAGAAGGCCCAAAAAGCCCTATGGTCATATAAAATTTGACCTATTTTAGTTCTTGAGCCTCTAGGAGTATTTTTTTCTTAGAAACAGGTCGTACGGCCCTGGCACGCAAATCGAGAAAAATTTCAAAAAAAATATTTCGTCTTTTTATGGCATGTAGGCTGGATTTTGAGTTTTTGGAAAAATTTAAAAAATTTAAAAAATCATTTAAAACAGTACAAGTTTTTTTTAAAAACAAATTTGTTGGAGTTGAGAAAATACAACACCACAGGAGCCCAAATGATCTCTGCAAGCTGAAAAACCTGTTACAAGGAGAAGAAAGGAAGCAAATCACAGAAGGAACAAAAACACAGGAAAAATATGCTCCATGCATATTTTATTCAGTTTTTTGCTTTTCAGCACTTTGGTGGATATCTTGGTTGTTTCAAGTCCTGGGATCTCTTTTCTGGGTAGGATGTCTCTATTTTGGTTCTCGTTTCTCTTTCCAAACATCTTATCATTATAACTTGTATTTATGCAAATGCACTGAGATAAAGCGCCATCATGCATTGTTTACTTGGGATCTTGCACATTGTGTGTCTTGTTGTACATGCACTCCTTACAAAGTGCCATGAGGGGGTTGATGTTTGCCTTGTTTGTCATCTACCATTGTCCAGTGAGTGTTCCTTCCATGACATTCACCTCATGATGTGTGTCAAGTGAGTGTTCCTTCCATGACACCATGTACTTCTTAGCTGATCTTTTCAGTATTCCTGTCCCTCTCCCTCTTCAGCATTATGGGGAGGTTTGTCCTGTTGGTTCTAATGCTTTCGTGGTTCAATTGATTAGCTCTTCAGGCTTTGGTTTCTCAAGCCATCTATATCTCCAATTTCAGTTGTTTGCCTTGTTTGCCTTCTGATTTGAGTAGTGTCATTTGAGGGCATTCATACAAATTACAGTCTTCTCTACCTAGTCATGTTCTATTTCAGTGGAGGTTCTTCAGATCAGCAGTTTCTCAGAGACAGTGTTTGCATCCTTTTCATGCTTCAGTGGTGTTCTTTTTTATCTCTTTTTGGAGTAGAGTTTTTTCCCACGTGGTTTTCTCTATTTCTCCAGTTCATAGAGATTTCATTGTATTTGGGTACCTGATCAGGCCTTGTTGCTGGGACCCATCTTTCTTGCTTTCAGTAGCTGTTATAGGTTTTAGCTTCTCCCTAAGTCTAGCTTAAGGGGGGGTGTTAGAGTATTCGGGTATTTACTTGATTAATTAAACAATATTTGTTTAATTATTTAAGTTCCTTTTATCTCTTTTACACTTAAGCTAACTTTAGGTGCATAATAATTAATTCTTTTATTAATTATTATGTGCAAACCTAGGTTTTCCCTTTTAGGGTTTCTTGACCTATTAAAGGTTGAGTTCATTGTTTTCATTGTATGAAGAAGGATTATTATTGACAATACATTTTTGGATATTATTGAGCTCTCATCGTTTGGAGCATATTTTTCCTGTGTTTTTGTTCATTTTGTGATTTGCTTCCTTGCTTCTCCTTGTAACAAGTTTTTTAGCTTGCAGAGATCATTTGAGCTCCTGTGGTGTTGTATTTTCTCAACTCCAACGCCTTTAATTAAATAACTACGCACTATTTAATTAATTTTTGTTCCTTTCCTCTAGCTAATTAACTATATTGATTATGCTATAGTCCCCCTTTCATTTATTAATTAGTAGCTATAAATCAATTAATTAACTGAATTTGACCCTTCTATTAAATACATCAAATGTGCAATTTGATTATTTAATTCATGTTGACCTTTTTCTTCTTAAATGCTCTCATAGAATTAATTAATTTAATCAGTTAATTCTATTTTTATCACATGTCTACTAACTCTAACCCCCCCCCATCTAAACTTTCCTCTATCCTCACCTACCTAGCTAACCATGGGTTTTAATCAACCTTATCCCTTTGTCCTCACCATATGTCTGCACATTCTCAAAATATCCTAAATTTCCCAAAATTTGGGGAAATGTATTTTGAATTTGAGAAAATTGTCCCAAATATCCCAAGACATGGAAATATCTCCATATTTGGAATATAACCTTCCTATTTGGATGTCTTACTCCCAAATAGGCATGTGTCCATTCCTTCCAATGCTAGTTGTCCCTCTTAAGGAAACATGTCATTTCCATCTATGAAACTTGCCCTTCTCAAGGACAAGTATCTTGTTTATATGCCTTCTTCATCTCCTATTTTAGCCTATTTAATCCCCTCATTTCCCTTCACAGTCCATCCACTTTCATTTTCATACCATCGGAACATAGAATTGTTCACTCATTCTTTTGCATATCCATAGCCATTTAGCATAGCATTTCCATCCCATTTTAGCTTAATCTTAATCTTGCATTCATTATCATGGAGAAAATTCAAGTATCTCACATAGAAAGCACACATCAAATCGAAGGACTGTCAAATCAAAGGATAAATATAGACTTTGCATTTAACTACTTTTATTTTGTTTATATAGTTCTCTTCCTTCTCAGTGACCTAATTTTGAGTGTGTTTGAAATATGTGTTTTCTTGATTGTTAATTTCATCTTTTCAATCTCTTTAGTTTTGCATTCATAATTTTCTGCATACAAATATAATGAATTATAAATAGATCTAATGTAAGGCTAAAACAGGCCTTCATATCTAACAATGCTCCATCTATAGTTTTTGAAATGGTTATCTACAAGTCACCTCTTCACATTGTTCCCTCTATTGAAATTGATAAGGTAAGAGAGAAATATGTAGGAAGGATTGAAGCATTGGAAGAATCCTTGATGAGATAAAGGAAAAAAACCAAAGAAAAAATATTGGAAGCATTAAACAATATCCACCAATTTAGATTGAAGAATACAATTGGTAGACAAGAAGAAGTATATAATAGGTACCAAGATTTGTTACAATATTTACAACAATATAGAAATTATTCTCCTATTCTTAAGCCTCTATTTGATAAGTGGCATCTGAAGCATCACACGTTCAAAATATTATGCTATGCTAGGTCACATAATACAATACATATGCTTGACCAACACTGAGGAAAATAGAGAAGATGAGAAAGATTGTCATTGATGAATTTCGATATATAACAGTAGTGGAAAAGAAAATAAGATCTATAATTGACTTCTTTCACACTCTACAACATTGGTCTATTCTAAATTTTTTGAACGAGCAAATGCAATTGAAACGTCTGAATGATTTAAAGGAAGAGTTTGACATGGCATTGCCAAAGATTCTCCTATTGTTAAATTTTGGTAATAATATGAATATGTAGATGTTTAATGTTACTTTTGTTACAAGTGAGGTTGTTGTTCACCAAAAGATTGACCTGTTAATGCCTATTACAACCACTAGACTTATAGAATCTACAGGAGGTAGTTAATCCAGTCACAAACCTGAGCATTGCGCTGCACAGCGCAAGGAGATCAAGAGAATACACCTTTCAATAATCCTCCTAGCACAAATAACAGGTTTGAACCTATGACCAAGCTTTGATACCACTTGTTACAAGTGCAGTTGTCATTGAACCAAAAGATCAACTTGTTAATGCCCGATACAACCACTAGACTAATGGAATCCATGGGATGTGGTTAACCCATGCCACAAACCCGATCTTTGTACTACATAACACAAGGAGACCAAGGGCTCACACCTTGTAACAACTTTGCACAATGTGATTGTAATGTAGAATAAATTATTTACATTTATTGAGGAAAGTAGACCTATAATAGATAACACATGGAGAGAATATTTGGCCCATATACAAGAATTGCAAACATTTAAATGGCTACAAGAGTACACATTTATCTAATGCCAAGAAAGTTTTGTCCTCCAATTTTATTGATAAGTTATTATTCTTATTTTAGTATCACAATTTGTCATCAAACCAATTTACACCTCATGTTTGTGCCCATAATTTAGTGTATCTCCTTCTCATCCCCTATCCAGGTTTGTTTAATGCCTTAACTCCAATTTTGATGCCATGTACACCTGCTATATGATTTCCTAAATGGATGTCCTTCTCTCTAGGGTTGAACTAGTAACCCTAACTAAGGAGGACTGGGGCGCTAGTGCCTTGGGCCCCATTAGTCAGACCCTATTTTGAAGTATGAGATGGGTGCTATCTCTCCAACAGGAAATGAAATTTGTGGCTCTATATGATAGTTGGAGGCTGGCCAAATTGGTAAATGACCTAGATACCACTATATAAACACATATATGATCAACCTAATTTCATCCAAGCATCACAAGTATTCATCTATATTCAACCTGAGGCATCCATGAAGTGTTCATCAAGCATTTTTAGAGATGTTTAAGCTTACATATTCTTCATTCATTCATTATGAAGGAAAATTACATCATTAATATGAAAGCATGTGTGTGTGAGTAGGGTTTTGTCGTGTTCATACCATTTCATACAACATATGTGATTACATTCAAGAAGAAAAGCATCATTATCAATAATTGCAGATCTGAGGTATATCTTTCCATTATTTATTTCAATATTTGCAATATTTCATTCAAGATTAATTCCTAAACCAAGGTTTGACATAGGAAGACCCCTATTCCCAATAATTTCCCCTTTCTTTTTGTGTGTAGGAAATAGGTGAAAACCTGCAATCTTTAGGATTGACATTATCTATAGAGACAAATAGATTCCCATTTGGATAGCAAAAAGTGTGGAGGACCAGAGAAACAAGTATTTTGGTCTTGACAAAATAGGGACTCCTTCTAGGAACAAATATGAATACTCTCATATTACTCAGATGTAGGTTTGTGGCTCTTTTTGATGATCGTACCTCACTGCTCTTACATATTCACTTTAATTTCAACATATTTACCCTAATTTCAACAGTTCAATAATTCAACTTAAAAGAGGATATTCAACCCCCTAAATCCTAGTGAATCTAATAGGATTTCTTAGCCCTATCCTTAATGATTTGAGGCTAGATCTATGAGGTTCACTCATCTTTTAATGTAGTGGTCCCTTGGGAAAAATATTAGTGGTCTTCTCTCTTCTATGGTGGAAACCATAATATTTTCACCATTACACTTATCAGTTACAATTTTTTCATAGAGAATTCAACATAATTGAGCATAAAGGGTAAATGTATCTAGAGTTATACTTTGGATTATGTTGAAACTTTTGAGATTAGTAGATCATGGATCTCTAATTCCCTTTAATTTTATTTTAGGTGGCACTACTTTTTTTATCTCTTGTGCCATTCATGATGTCTTGTGAAATATTCTCTTTTCTTAAAAGGATTCCAAATGAATAATTGACATGTGTACATGGTCGAGTGCTTGTTGCTCCCTTGTTTGATAATTTATTTGTATAACATTATTGTATTATCTAAATATCAATATCAAATCAAGTTTTGATACAAGAATATAATTTTCTTAAAATTGTCTCCATGAATGTACACAAATGTTTATATGAATCCAAATATCAAAGATGTTTTGGGATTCATCTTTACATTCTTATTGTGATGTATGTTCTTTTTATAGATTTATTTCAAGAAAACAACTAAATTATTCAAGTATGTCTAGTGAACTTATATTTTTGTTGTGGATTTAAAGTAGAATTTTATAAAATTCACACATGGAAATCATTAATATAAGGCATTATTGTGTATATTTCCATTTATTTGAATCATACTGGTAGGAGGAGAATATTTTCTCTTTGAATGCAGAATCCATACCCTAGGATAGGCACTAATCTGGTGAATTGTGATGGACTTGAAAAGCACTGAGAGGGGGGGGGAATCAGTGATACCAAAACAATTACTACTTTAAACACTAATCGGTAGATGAACTTAACCAAGTAGTTAAATAAAATACATGCTATCCAAAATGAAATAACAACATCCACATAAAGTAGAACATCCACCATAACACAGGTGTTTATACGTGGAAAACCCAAATAGGTAAAAACCACGGTGAGACGGAACTCACAAGTTAACTATCTGCAGTAATAGAAAACTAACCTGTTAAGGTCTTACAAAGAGCTCTGCTAGGAGCGAATCTTGTTAGAGATCCCAAGCTTGATTAGAAGCTTATACCCTATTAAGAGTAACCTTGTTGGAGGATTTTACAATCCAAACTAATGGATCACCTTGTTAGAGCTTACCCGGTTAGGGGATTTAGTTCTGTTGTAATGGTTAGAAAATAACAAGAAATATTTGATCTGTTCTGAGTAGCACAAACTTGCTTGATCAAATTATTCTAAGTACAGTCAACACTGCTTTTCATCTAAACACTTATCGCTCTTCAGCAAAAGTATTCGCATAGATCACCTCTACTATATTTGTTCTCTCTTTTTTATCTCGCACAAAATGCTTCACTCTGATGTCTTTAAATAGGCATTTAGACCTTATGTCGGTCATAGGAACACAATTTCCTAGGTGCAGTGTATCTAGACATTTAAGCATAACTCATCATAAAAATGACCGCCAAACAAACGGTGTTCGTAACGCATCACAAAATCAGATACTGGTTAGAGCAGTCAATACCAGTTGGAATAAAATGAGTGAATCATTGTCTAGGAGTCTTCCACTTGATCTTCACCTTCAACTTAATCTTCACTTTGATGTCAACTTAGTGTTACCACAGGTTATCACTTAGGCACATAGCGGTTGACACAAATTACTGGCTAGAGATAGACCTTGAACATACCGGTGGGTAGTAAAAACCAATTGAAGTTATACCGGTAGTCAATATAATCATATATGTGTGTGAGAGTGTTTCATCAATGATAACAAGTGATGAATACATTACAATTATCTTCAAGCCAACAATCTCCCCCTTTGGCATTAATGGCAACACTTAGAAATTTTTAGAGTAATACAATACTGCTAAGTGTGCATACACAACATATTTGCACATTTACTCATATTCCCCTTTTAATGCAATACTCCCCCTTAATGTATGCATAAATACAAAATTTTCAAAAACACACATAAATATTATTACTCCCCCTTTGACAACAATGCCAAAATGATAAAGTAAAATATATACATATATATAGAAATCTGTATCAAAGTGTTCATCATATATTACAATTTTCTATACAAGTTCATGCATTGGATATTCTCATGAAAATATTATTGAAATTCTACTGCATCTGGGATAAAGCATTCTTCCATGATTTTAGTATGTTATCCATATACTTAGAGCTAGACAGTAGCTGAGAATAGAATTTTTCCATTGAATCTAGCGTGCAGGTTTTAGAAGTAGCAAGAATAACTTTTGCATTGGAGTAGGCTCTCTGAAGAATGTCAATCTGTGAGGTGAGCTGACTCTTGAGCTCTCTTAGAGATTGGAATCTCTTAGCTCTCTCATTATCATACCTATTCAATTTTTTATGTATTTCATCTATAGACTGGTTAAAGGCATGAATAGAGTCCTGGATTGGGACATATGCCTTGCATAACCTTTCTATTTCCTGCTCAATCTCAACTTGATTCTTATAAATATCATAATAAAAGAAAGTAATATTGGAGGTAGAGGCAAGATACTTTCCTCCCGATTCAATAGCTTTCTTTAATAGACTGCTATTATGAGATAAAGTCATTTTGCTATTTTGAATGTTCTTAGCCAATTTATCTCCATATTCCTTCTTGTGGCTCTTCTCAGCAAATATTTGAGCAGCATCTTCAAATGATTTGATTTTATCAGATGCATCTACAACTAACCGATCAAGTTTGTTGATAGGAGTAGGAAGATGTGTGATAGATATTTCCGGTAGTAATTCAGACAAAACTTCTACAACATTCTGGATTGTCTCTACCTCAATTCTTTGCTCTTTCAACCTCTTCTTGTGTGCATGAGATTGCATAACATTAGCAATCTTCATCATTTCAAAAGCACTCAAGGTATTCATGTCAATAGGTCCTGCAATACTTAAAGAGTCTTCGTCATCATCATCAAGTAGTTTTGGCTTTGCCGGTTCAGGGGGTGTACTCTTAATGATGGTTCTTTCTATGTTCTTCTCTATTGAATCTTTTGTTTGCTGAGTAATAACTTCCTCAGTAGACTCCTTTTGAGTAGTCTCAATGACCGGTGGAGATTGGGGTTTCTCCAGTTGTTCAGTTGTCGGTTCACTAACCTCTTTTAGTTGATTACCCACTTGATCACCTGATGTAACTTGTACTTCTGTGATTGTAGGAGGATACATTTCTTGTGCAATAATGTCTCTAGATAGGTCTAATGTGTCCTGAATATCTTCATCAACAAGAATAATGGAATCATCTTTCTTCTTGGTTAGATAGACAACATCAACTTGAACAATTTCCTCTTCATCCATTTCTGGTTGAGGAACATCCTCTGTGGTATCATCCTTACTGCTTGAGTGGATGACATCTTCCCTCTGTTTGATTATACAGGCTAGCTGATGTGTCTCAGACTCAACAACTAACCTTTTTCCATTTAGAAGATTCAGTCTTATTACTCTAAAATCAAAATATGCTTTGTATTCCTTAGTTAAATCACTAATTCCATTTGATGATAGATTGGGAAAACACTATAAAAATACTTCATCAAAAATCTTCTTTTCTATTTGAGTGGCTTCTTCCCATTTATCTAACAAAGTATTATACAAAGAGATTGAAATATCTTTCTCCAATTCATGTGGAGATCTATTGTAATTACCCAAATAGGTTAGTACTTGTTGAAGTACTTGCTTCTGCTCATCTTCAGTAAAAGAATCATAATGTTCTTTGACATTGTCAAACCTGTTTCTTCCCAATGACTTCATTGTTCTTTCAAATGTTGTGTCAGGTTTGTAGGTGGTAATTTCTATAGGTGTAGTTACCTTCCGCACTACCTTTACCTTCTTAGGTGTTCTACCGGTTGCTTTTTCCTTTTTAGGTTCTTATTCAGATTTTGTACCCTCAGACTCTAGTTGCAAAATCATTTTGTTGTTCCTCTTCTTTGGTACACTCTCCTTCTTCTTAGAAATTTTAGGTGCTGGTTCCTTCTTGGTTAGGACACTCCGAGTCACCCTTGTAGTTTTCTTCACTGGAGATTTTCATCACATTTCTTTTGCTTTCCTTTTGCTTTTGCTATAGGTGCAGTACCGGTTTCAGTTGGTGTAGCTGGGACTACTAAGATGTCCAATTTTACCTTCTTTTTGTCTTTGGGTGATGCTAACAGAGTATTAGCATAGCCAACCAGTAAGTCATTATTGACCTTGTAGCTCATATATTCCTTCTCTTCCTCCCTTGGTTCAATTGCTTACATCAAGAAAACATCAATGGTAACCATGAAGATTATGTCTTTCTCAAAGTATTTTACCACATCTTCAAGTAACCTCATTCTCAAGCTCATCTTATTCTGGAATTCATTAAAGTACTTGATCATGGTAGCTGAAAAGGTATTCTTCACAATCTTAATGTTGTTCTTGATCTGTGCATTGACTGATTGTTCTTTGGACCATTCAATGTCACCTATACCAGGTAGAAAGTTCTAAAAGTAGAAAAACAACCCAGCTAACAATTGACCAACTTTGAACTTTTGAGTATTGTCCTTCTTAATGGATTTCAAATTTAGAAATAGCTGGAGTTTGATAGCTTCACAAATATCATAGTCTGCATTTTCAATTATCATTCCATGTACTGCATGAATTGCTGTGGATGAAACACTATTAAGTCTACTGGAGTAGAACACTTGGTAGCCTATCACCATTGCTGCAAGTTTCACTGCATGCTCCCTAATATTGTAGATAGAAAAAGCACGCCTATCGGATGTAGAACCGGTTAACTTGAAGACAATATCTCTTGAGATTATCCTCAACTTAGGAACTTTACTAGTTGAGAAATGACTCATTACAACCCTAATATCCTCCTTGGTTATTCTGTAAGTCCTCTCCAGATACATATTTTCACCATGAACTCGACTCAAAATTATCCTTATGTGTTCATCCTCAAAGTCTTCAAGAAAGTAGCCAACATTATGAAACCCTTTTTCAAAAACCCTAGCATATTTAGCTTTAATCTTTCCATCCTTATTACAGAGTGATTTCAGTTGTAAAGATGTGAAGAAGTCTCAGATCTTCAATTTTGCAATCTATATAGCTGGACAAATCACCTTCTACCACAACACCACTCGGAACTTGCGACAATGCATTATATGACATAATTTCATCTACCTTTAGAGCTTCCTCAGGCTCTGTAGTGATCATCAACCTCCCTATAGACTTAGAAGTAGATGCCATTCTAGATTAAAAAGTTTCAAGGTGTTATACAAGGAAATACCTAGAATCTCGCACGTCGCTACGTTTCCCGGTTGAACTGATCAAATGCACTCCCATTCGCTTCTCTATAGCTTCTGATTCATCTTGATTTCTCTTAATCACAAAGTAATTTACCAATTCACACCAAGACAATCTTGCTCTACTCTGCAATCGCTTCAATTTCTTTTTCTGAAAGAGTTAGGGTAAAAATAATAAGGTAAAACTTGTTTTTATCCTTTTTACCAACCACAATAAATGCTCATACTTTTAGGTTACAAACCCTAATTTCACCGCTTAAGTGAAATACTAGTTAATAACATGTCAACAAAAATCACCAAAATTCAAAATTCAAAAACAAATTCCTACTTATTTTACAAAAGGGGTTCGGAAATGTTTTATTGTTACGCTCCCCTTAGCCGGATTAGAGAGGCTTAAGTCACCGATGTTGGATTCTCTTCACTAGGTGAAGGAATGATTTCCTTTACAGACAATTCTTCACTTTTCTTCTTCCAAGTCTGGTTCATATCTTCTCTTGTTTCCTCAACATCAATTTTTTGTTTGCCTTTCTAATCCTTGAAAGAGTTGACTGGTTTACTGTTCCTTGATTTGCAAAATTTTGCCAGGTGCCCCAGTTTGTTGCAATGTAAACAGACCATACCAGATGATCTCCAGGGTCCTAGATTTCCTCTTCCTATTCTTTTTCTGTAGTTCATAGCCACATGGCCAAGGTTATTACAAAAAGTACAAACAACATTTGTTCTCTTTTCCATTTCGAATGGACTAAACCAGTTGCCATAGGATCTTTGCCATTTCCTGTTTACTCGGTTATCAAAATTCCTTGTCCGGTCACCATATGGTCTAAAATGCATGTGTGGTACAAGATTATTTGATCCATATCTGCACTCAATATGTTTATGCCCATACATTCCACAAGTGTAGAAATGTCCTTCAAACTTTCTAGACACATACCTGGCATTAATATTGTAACTCGCATTCATGTTAGGTTTGTTCCTACAAACATTTGCAGTATGACAAGGCTTATGGAAAATAAAGCAGACAGGTTTAAAATCCTTCTTACCGGTAATCTTATTGCCTTTAGAAGGAGCTTTGTTCTTTGGATTGTTGCTCTTTGTGCCAGAGGATTCACCTGTTTTCAGTTGTATGAAAACCAAGTCCAGAGATATCACCCTTCATTCTCTGTGATTGAATTTATTCTTCTAGAATGGTAGAACTTTTAGCAAACTTCTCTAATTTCTCATTGGCTTCAGTAAGCTTTTTGACAAGATCTTCATTATGCTTAGATAGGTTCTCTTGTAGACATGATGCCAACTCAAGATCTAGCTTTAGGTTTTCCTTTTCTTCTGTTTTAGCTATTAAGTCCTCATGCATAGTATCTTTTTCCCATTTGATCTTTATGATTTCCTAATCTCTTACCTTGATAAGATCTTCAGTAGCTCTTCTGGCTTCCAGTTCCTGACTCATGCGGATAGTGAGACCTTCTAGCTCTCTTCGTAAATTCAGTTTCTCACCCTGCAACTTTTCAACTTCTTCTAATAAAGAATCAATATTAGCTTCATCTGAAGAACTATTTTCAGATATTTCTAATAGTTTTTTAGATAGCTCTGTCCTCTTGACTTGAGAAGATTTCAGTTTGCCCCTAAGGGATTCAACTTCATTTCTACTAGCTTCTAGCTCTCTAGCCATCTCAAAGTAGCTTCTGTCCCCCATGATAGTTTCAAGATTCCTCTCTAAGTGGTTAGGCTTCAAAGAAGTTAGGCTCTGATACCAATTGATGCACTTGAAAAGCACTGAGAGGGGGGGGCGTGAATCAGTGATACCAAAACAATTACTACTTTAAACACTAACCGGTAGATGAACTTAACCAAGCAGTTAAACAAAATACATGCTATCCAAAATGAAATAACAACATCCACATAAAGTAGAACATCCACCATAGCACAAGTGTTTATACGTGGAAAACCCAAATAGGTAAAAACCATGGTGAGATGGAACTCACAAGTTAACTATCTATAGTAATAGAAAACTGACCGGTTAAGGTCTTAAAAAGAGCTCTGCTAGGAGCAAATCTTGTTAGAGATCCCAAGCTTGATTAGAAGCTTATACCCTATTAGGAGTACTACCCTGTTAAGAGTAACCTTGCTGGAGGATTTTAGAATCCAAACGAATGGATCGCCTTGTTAGAGGATTTGTACAATGAAGCTTGTTAGAGCTTACCCGGTTAGGGGATTTAGTTCTGTAGTAATGATTAGAAAACAACAAGAAAGATTTGATTTGTTCTGAGTAGCACAAACTTGCTTGATCAGATCATTCTAAGTACATTCAACACTGCTCTCCATCTAAACACTTATCGCTCTTTAGCAAAAGTATTCGCATAGATCACCTCTACTATATCTGTTCTCTTTTTTTTTATCTCGCATGAAATGCTTCACTCTAATGTCTTTCAATAGGAATTCAGACCTTATGTCAGCCATAGGAACACAATTTCCTAGGTGCAGTGTATCTAGACATTTAAGCATAACCCATCACAAAAATGACCGCCAAACAAATGGTGTTGGTAACACATCACAAAATCAGATACCAGTTAGAGCAGTCAATACCGATTGGAATAAAACTAGTGAATCGTTGTCCAAGAGTCTTCCACTTGATCTTCACCTTCAGCTTCATCTTCACTTTGATGCTGACTTAGTGTTACCATAGGTTATCTCTTAAGCACATACCGGTTGACACAAAGTACCGGTTAGAGATGGACCTTGAACATACCGGTGGGTAGTAAAAACCAATTGAAGTTATACCGGTAGTCAATGTAATCATATATGTGTGTGAGAGTGTTTCATCAAGGACAACAAGTGATGAATACATTACAATTATCATCAAGCCAACAAATTGCCTAAGTTTGGTTGAGAAACAACCACATATTATGAAATCAATTTATTTTTCATGTTTTTAGTAGCAGTTTAGGCTAGAAATCTCATTCTCGAATGTTGAAGAGATGTTTAATAGCTAAGAAAAAAGCCAAATTCAAGGTTTAAACTCTATTTTCTATGGTACAATATGTGAGAAAATATTTGAACTAAGAGGAACCCACCTTAGTCTTCTAGTCTCAAAATTGCAGAAGACATCGATCTCTTGATTAAGTCTTGTTCTTCGACCACTAATCCAAGATTATAAACATTGAACCCTGCTAACTCATAGGAAACATTGAGGAATTAATTTTAGGAACCAACACATCTCATTAACTAGCTTCATTTTAGCATTTTCCTTGAAAAATTATTTTCTTCCATTAATATAAATTCTTCAAAGGATATCACTAGGATTATATCAACTAACTTGCCACATCTCATTAACTAGCTTTGTTTTGTCGATGCCCTCTTTCTAACTTGTGTTTTGGTAAGGAAAATTTTTCCCTGTTGGAGCATTTTGATTCAATGCTTGGAACACATTCATTTTATATGGGGAAGAGGGTTTATAGTTGGCAGATCTTTTTGAATGTTAAGATGGTAAATGACAGGTTCCCAGTAATCATATGGACATCTGATTCCAATCCTTGTGTATTTAATTAAGAGTAGAAATTTCAATCATTTAGAGCCCCTTTCTCCATTTCTTATCCATTGCTCAAATAGTCTTTGTTCACTGTCATAGTAGTTTTGATACATTGGAATGTGAAATTGTCTCTGCTCTTGATTTTTCTGCATGACATGCCCGAAAAAACCCTCAGATATTGAATATGCACTATCTTTTATTCTTTCGACTGCTTTCTTGTTCGGCCTACCTCAAATATATTTTTCCCCTCCAATAGTCATGACTCTTCAAATATACCTTGATAAACTTTATTAATAATTCCTTTTTATATTAATCATTAATCTTTCCTTGATTTTGGGAGAATTCTCTGGGACTGCGATGGTATTAATCCCTTAACATGCTACCATTCTCAACTATATTGTTTTTAGCCCTTTAGAAAATGCATGGAAAGCTAATGCTGATAAATATGATGAAACAGAATCAGCCTAGGCCATTCAAATTGTCTCATTCTTTTTGCCACATTTATGGTTATGTAATTTATAACTAACTGTATAATTAATTGTCATAAATTAAATGTTAATATAATATACTCTGTAACTTAAAATTTCATTTATATCTTTTCTTATTTATTAATATAGCAATAAAAAATAATGTAATACTCGAAAAAAATATAAATTAAAATATTAAAATCTTAGTAAGGATATAATAAGGAATAATTCAGTAATAACGATATGATAATTTTATAATATTTACGTTATTCTAATATAAATATAATAATTTATATTATAATCAGATTCATAATAACATATAATTAAAGTGATATTTTGAAAAAACATATAAAAATAGACGTAAATTATATGATGTTCTTTACTATTATTTATATGAATCAATTATGTTTTCAATTATAGCTAAGAGATCAATTAGGTTAACTTAAAATTAAATTGTAATTTAATTGAAAATAATAATATTCTATGAGTTATAATATATTATTTTATATCTAATAACTCTAAATGGATGTAAATAATACTCCAACAATATGTCAAAACATATATAGCTTCTGCATTTTGTGTGATCAATTCAATTTTTTCATCAACATTTCAAATCATGTTCAATGAACCATCATCAAGATGAATAAACATGAAAAGAGAAATCATGCTCCCTTGAAAAATTTGGCAAACACATTTAAATCTAGAAGCTATCAAGTCAATTTATCATAGACTATGAAAATTTCATACATTTACTACTTTTTACTTTTGACATCCTATAGGCTTACCCCTTCAACCTCCTATAGATACAAGGTGCTAGTGGGTAAAGCTGTAAAGAATAGGGAGAACAGACGTGAAGGTCACACATGGCACCTTCAGACCACTTCATGCCAGCCAAAATACCACGTCAGGTAGACAAGTTGATAGGGAGAAGTGCTGAATATATGTAGCATTCTTCTCTTTCTAAGGGAATTTTCTTTTCCACTCATGTTCATTCTATCCTAGAGTTTTTCTGGACTCGTCTTCGGGGAAAAAAATTATAGCTGGAGAATTTTGAACAAAGGAATTGAACAAGGTTAGAAAAGGAATTCTTTATGCACGTCGACCATACTGTTGCAACTAAAGAGACCTTGCAGAGGCAGAACCTAAACACTTATTCTAGCTACTAAGCAAATTAACAATGTTAATAACATAAAAAATTTGAATAATTATGAATCTGAAATTTATCTGTGTTGGAAAGTTGTACTGTGTGTGTTGTGTATATATATGATTTTGTTATGTGACTTCTTCTTTACCTGTTAAATCATATTTTCTGGTGTGAAAGAAAATGTTTCCTGAAAAGAGAGCCATCATATGTTAAAAGGAGTTGAGGTAGATTTCTTAAGTTCAGTATGAGTACCCACATAAGGAATAACTGGAAAGAGAGGTATCATATGTTAAAAGGAGTTCAGGTAGATTTCTTAAGTTCCGTATGAGTACCCACATAAGGAATGACTGAAAAGAGACTCATCATATGTTAAAAGGAGTTGAGGTAGATTTCTTAAGTTCAGTATGAGTACCCACATAAGGAATAACTGGAAAGAGAGGCATCATATTCTAAAAGGAGTTCAGGTAGATTTCTTAAGTTCCGTATGAGTACCCACATAACGAATGACTGAAAAGGGAGGCATCATATGTTAAAAGGAGTTGAGGTAGATTTCTTAAGTTCAGTATGAATAGTCACATAAGGAATAACTGGAAAGAGAGGCATCATATGTTAAAAGGAGTTGAGGTAGATTTCTTAAGTTCAGTATGAGTACCCACATAAGAAATAACTGGAAAGGAAATTGGTGGAATTGCTGAGCTAGAAAAAGTTTCTAAATTATAATTGAATGTTGTGCTTTGAAAATTATAGGTGGGTGTTTAATATTTTAAAAAGAGATTATGGTCTGCAATAAAATTTTATTAGAAGAAATAACATATAAATCATAATTAATGCATTGTAAACCTATTGAAGGAAGAATTTGTTAGTAGAAATAAAGAAGGTTTTACTCTGAATTTATATAATTATTTTTAGGAGGCTTTTTAACTGAATTATATTAAATTAGAAATAGAAACTATTTATAAAAGATTTCTTAATTGACATGTCTGCTGCTTTGTTTTTCCTAGATCTTTATTTAAAAAGGTTTCATATAACTTATAAACATACAAACTACTATTTTTAGTAAGCTATTTTAATGAATCATATTAAATTAGAAATAAATAATATTTATGAATCTTAATTTAGAAAACGTAATTTTTTATAACGTTATTTATAGATTTTTAAATAAATTAATTGATGAAATAAAAACTATTCATTATTCTATCTAGAAATAGAAATGATATCCAATTTGAAGTTTTTCCTCATTGTTAATCTTCTAAAATGTAAGTGCTCATGGTTATGGCTTCTACTTGAGATTATGAAATGTAAGAAAAAGTTACTCTGAAGCAAATATGAACTTTTAGAATCTATTGGTTTTAGCTTTCTCTTTCAATGTCATTTAAATTTTAAAATTTCAATTTTATTATCAATAACAACATTTTATATTTTTATTATAACGATTTAATTAATAATTAAATATATTATGCCTGATATAATTGGATTTATATCTTTCAACATAGCTAGATATGTTGGCTAGATTTGGACTTGTATATTAAAATATTTATTTGCATAATATATAATTTGTATTTGTATTTATTTACATAATATCTAATTGTGTTTGATTTAATTAATATATAATCAGAATGTACTTTTACTATTCTAATTTTTAAATTAGTTAATAAATACAATTTACTATTCTAATTTTTAAATTAGTTAATAAATACAATTTACTATTCTAATTTTTAAATTAGTTAATAAATGCAATCAAATATTTGGTTATAGCCTCCCACTTGGATATGGGGCTAAAGTTTTTAGGGTAGTTGAGTTATGCATGTGTGACAGGTTTGTTCTTGTTTAGCCAAGAACAAAATGTCTCACTTCTACAAGCCCGTAGATTTTAGGAAACCTTTTTCTATACAATATAGAGAATGCAACTTGATAGTGATTATTAATTAATTAAAAATTAAAATATAATAAATATATATATTTTTTTATATTAACCATCGAGAGTAAGAGAAATACAAAAGAGAATCGGGATGCTAAGCCTCAACCATCAAAGTCACAACAAAAAGAGTCATATATAAACAAAGCAGTATCATAGAATGTAGTCATGATTCTCAACCTACGTGGTCCAACCAGCCGGGCCTTCCATCCAAACAATGTTCTTGTGGTCTTGAATTTGGGCAAGCATAGAAGCCTAAGCATAAGAAGGTTCCTTGTTGTCACTAATATCTTTGATCAGCTTCTTGAGAGCCTTCTCAAAGGAGGAAAGATTTTCAGCACACCTCATCCAGTTGCAACCATCCTTCATCTCGTAGGCAAACATAGTGGCAGACCCATCCTTCAAAAACCTGAGAAGCATATTCCTTTCCAAGTCCATGGAAATGGAGACATGCACAATAATGTTATAAAAAGTGAGTCTTCGAAAGGACTCAGTAAGGGCTCTGGTGTGGCCCTGATACCTATCATCATTCCTAATCTTTCATATATACCAAAGCACATTAGCAGAAAGGATAGACCAAACGAGATTAGCTTCCTTATTAAGCCCATGAATAAAACTAGTAATAATTTCCATAGTATTAACACAGTGAGGAATCAGGAAACCAAATAAAAACCAGACTTCCTTAGCAATATGACAGTCAAAGAAGATATGCCTGCAAGAATCTGAAACTTTACAGATAGAGCATAGATCAGGAGAAGACATATCTCTTTTAAGAGGAAGTCTATCAATAAGAATTAACCATTTAAAGCATTTAACTTTAGGAGCGATGGGATTTTTCCACAACTTATTAAGAAACTTTTGCCATTGAGAAACATCCAAATTAGCATACTAGAGAGAATTGAGATGCTCGATAATAGAGTCATCAAAAGTAAGACATAATAAAAATTATGAGCTTTAGTCTTATGGAGAAAAATGCCATCCAGTCATTTAAAGGAAAGAAACCTGTGAGAATCAACATGACAATCTTTAGGAAGGCCAAGATCTCTACAAGCAAGTTGGATTAATTTATAAGTTCTCTTCTGAGAAAGAGGCAGGTTAGACTTGTTACTAAGCTCCTCCCAGGACATAAGAGAATCATTCTCCCAAATGTCCATAAAACAAGAAATACCCTCATGAGCCCAAGAACTAGTAGAGCACCCCCTGGTGAGAGTGAGGGGTTTGGATGAGTGAAGAAGATTCCACCAGATGGATCTTTCGCCATGCACCACACTATTAGAATGAAACTCAGTGTTAATAAAAAACCTTCTAACCAATTCCCAAGCTTTCCAAATAGATTTAAAAACACAAGTACCTTGAATAGAGATAGGGAAGTTCCCAGCCGTAATGTCACTAAAGAGAAGGGACTTCTAGGACTTAGCACTCTTAGGGACAACCCTTTGAATGTTGTTCCTAATCAAAATTTTCCAAGGTTCTTTCCCTTCAAGTGCATGAAAGATCCATTTAGCAGAAAGGGAGATACCTTGGGTTATAAAATCCTTAAGGCTAAGACCACCAAGCTTCTTATCAACAAAGCACCACTTCCACTTACCAACATGTTTCTTACTACCCCCTTTGCCATCACACCATAAAAACCTCCTAATGGCCTTTTGAATTTCATAAATTTGATAGTTACTAAAGATCCAGGCCAAAGAATAATAAATGTTGTAGGATGAGAGGATTTTTTGGCACACTTGGAGTCTACCAGCCAGGGAAAGAAACCTATTATTCCCCTTATTTAGCTTCTTATCAATTTTTTCTCTAACCCAAAGCCAAATATCTTTGAGCGAAGGAGATATGGAGAAAGGAACACCAAGATATCTAACCAATTTGTTAGGGCCACCCCATTGAAAACCAAACTGCCGGATCTAGTCAGGAGGCTCATCCTTCCACCCAAGAAGGATAGATTTAGATTGTGATAACCTAGCCCCCGAGACCTCACCAAATAATTTTAGTTCCTGATTGAGAGCATCAAAGTTCTGCCTATTGAGGTCAAGGAAAAGGGAAGTGTCATCAGCAAATTGAATGTTCAAGAGTTGAGAGTCATCGAGAAGGACTAGACCATTAACCCTGGGGGAAAGAGAATCATCCCTTAGAAGATAAAAAAGAGCATCTGAAGAAATAACAAAGAGAGCATAGGCTAAAGGGCTTCCCTATTTGATGGATCGAGAAAGGTTAAAGGGCAGGGAGAGAGCACCGTTAACCTCAACAAGAGAATAGGCAAAAGGGCATCCCTGTTTGACGGATCGAGAAAGGTTAAAGGGCGGGAAGAGAGCACCGTTAACCTCAACAAGAGCAGAAGCATCTTTGAATAAAACTTTAACAAGGTTACAAAATTCTCTATGGAAGTCGAAGGCTTCCGACATTATGATGATAAAACCCCATTCAACCCTATCATAGGATTTTTCAAAGTCAAGGAGAAACATGGCAGAGTCTTGACTAGAAACTCTAGCCCATTCCATGGCCTCCCAGCTAGTAATCAGATTCTCAAGGATGTACCTACCCTTGATGAAGCTAGTTTGGCTAGAACAAATGAACTTAAGGAGAATTTTCTCAAGTCTGAAGGCATGGACTTTGGAAAGAATTTTATAGGAAACATTAAGGAGAGTAATAGGTCTCCAATTTTTTATAAGAGGCGTGTCACCATTTTTAGGGATAAGTTCAATGATTCCCTAATTAATATCACCACCTAAGGTCCCATTTTCAAAAGCTTCCAAATATAATCCAGGTCTTTGCTAATCCAGGAAATGTTAGCTTTATAAAACTCACTCCATTCAGTCCAGGGGCTTTGCCATTTTTAAGAGAAGTGATAGCTCGCTCAATCTCTCCATTTGAGATCCTTTGTTTGAAAAGAAGAGAGTCTTCAGTAGAAATCCTACAAGGGATAATGCCCTTGCATCTAGGTCTCAAGTTTTTGGCATGGTCAAAGTCCTCAGATGTAAAAAGGTTCTATAAAAAGAGGGAGAAAGCCTTTGTGATACTGCCAATATCAATAATTTCTTAGTTATCTATGATCAACCTATCCACTCTCTCCCTGGTGTTTTAATGCTTAAGCAAATTAAAGAAAAACTTCGATCCTATTTCTCAAATTTGGAGCCACTGATGATGAGCCCTAACTATGGGCCCTCTAATCTAAACCTCTTGATGTCTTCTAAGAACATCTCTTGCCTTAGCCACTTTAGTAACCAAATCACCATTACTAGGGGAAAACTGACATTCTTCCTCAAGCGTAAGAAGATGACAAGTAAGAGATTTCTCAACAAATCTATAATCCTCAGCCTTTTTTTGGCTAATGGTTTGAAAATGTTTTAGCCAGGAAGAAACATTATAGTTCCATTTACTAACAAGGGAGGGGAGGTTCCTATTCTGATTATTAAGAAGTCTAATCATGTTGGTGGCAGCAAGCACCACAAGATCTTTAAGCAAGGAAACATTAAGGAGGAACTTAGAGTTACAAACAGAGGTACAGGCCGAGGAGTTGGGGATTTTAAAATTGGAAATAATAGGGTGATGATTTGAGTGCGTAATAGGTTAGACACCAGAAAAATTACCTCTCTCATCCAACACAAAAGAGAAAAAAAACTTGTTAGCATAAAACCAGTCAAGTCTAGAGTAAATCCGAGAATCACCTTTCTGAAGGTTACACTAGGTGAACCAGATACCACAATCAGTACCTTTATTACCCACTAGAGGGTCAAACAATTTTGTTTGATGTTTAAACCTATCCCACTGGATCTTCTCAGGGCCTTTCCACTCAAAAGGGTTCCCATCAACTTTATCCTCTTGGTTCTCAATCATGTTAAAATCTCCCCCTCTAATCCATGGTATATCATTCAAGGAGGCAAGGTAGTTCCATAACTCAAATCTTTTTTTATAGTCATTGGAAGCATAGACAACACAAACCCCCAAAAGAAGAGTTGGCAATACTGAAAATGGCCCAAACAACCCTATTACAGGGGGAAATGTAGTTCTGAATAAGGTGCTTCTCCCATTTTTGACTAAAAAGTAGCCCAACACCCCCTACCTCTAGGGTGGTCCAAACAAATTTTAGCAGAATCCTTCCAAATAAAATATAGATTAACTTCAAGGGTGAAATTGGTGGATTTAAGCTCTTGAAGCATGAGGAAATTAATATTTTTAATATTATTTTTTTAAAAATTGATAACATGTTTCTTGTCTGGAGCTTCCAGACCTCTAATGTTCCAAGAAACAACCTTCATGATCAACAAGAGTTAGGAGTCCTTAGTAGCCTTTAGGCTACTAGATTTGACGAGAGAACAATTTAACTCCTTATTATTTTTCTTGTGTAGGGGACCCTTGTTTTTGGATCCCAATGGTCATCCCCTACTTTTAACATTGGAGTTGGGGAGATCAAGATCATCCCCAGAGTCAAGATCCATATGTGACTCAACATAATGCAGTTTCGACTCATTATTCGGGTGAGAATGACATTCCTCATTCAGAGTGCATGGAATTTGTGAAAAGAGAGTACTATCATCACATTTAGCAGGGATAACATGGATAACTGAATCATCACCAATTTTGTTAAGTATACTAGGAATTGGAACCGAGGTCGAGTGCACATTGGTTTCATTATGGGGGGAGGAGCCAAATAGACCCCCAGTCATTTTACCATTGCATTCAAGAGTGCCAAGAGTAACTGGAGGCCTACCTGGGACTCCTCCAATATTGAAATCACCATGCATCCAATCTAGGTTCTCAAAGGATTTAAAAATGGATTTAACAACCAATTTTGAGCCAGATTTACTAGCAGAGGATCGAGTGACCATACCATGGTCTGAGAGGGTATCAGTTCTTTTATTCTTACCCTGTTTCGGAGTCTTAACAGAGTTGATTTTTTCCAAGGCAAGTTGCTATGTATTTTTCTTCTGCATTTCTTTGACTTACAGGAGACCAGCTGGAAATCATCCCCCTGATCATTTTCTAGTTGCTCGAGGGCTTGCTCAATCAGGGAGTTGTGAGGGGGGTCTGCATTAAAACAACCAAAATTAGGGCAAGGAGTGAGCTTGTTAGAGTTTCTCACATCAATGGTAGGATTATTCTCAAAAGTTTTATTGTTACCTTCAATGGGGACAAGTTCACCAGAGGAGACCACATGAGTAGTATTCAAAGGAATAGAGGGCCTCGGGTTATCAACACTCAGTTCTTTAACATATTTCTTCCTTTTAATGATAAGGCAATCTTTGCGAAGGTGACCTTCCTTCCTACAGAGGAAGCAAGTGTTTAAACCTCCAAGGATTTCAATAGGACATGAGTAGATTTCTCCACCTATGCTAAGGTTATGTGCTTTAGGGATGTCAATCCCAAGTTTCAAGGAAATTAGCACACAAGCATCAAGATGGGGGATGAGTCTGGAGGTGTCATCCATCCTAATGACCTTACCAATCGGCTCATTTATATGGGGAATGAAGCGCCATAAGAATGGCAGAATGTTTTTAAGTAGAACCCATCTAGGGCACGACAAAGCCAAGACCTCCTCACTAATAGCTTCAGGAGACCACCCAAGGGCACAGAAGGAAGTCTTACCGACTGCCCAGTATTGTTTTTTGAGAACCTCAACTTGCATATCATGGCTATTAAAAAAGATAACAAACAATCCTTTCTAAATTTGCCTACAGAAGGAAATCCGAAACCAAGCTTTAAGTTCCAGTAGTTATGAAACCAGTCATCCATGAATTTGCGTGGAGGAAATTTATCAATATCAATAGAAGCAAAGAAAATAGCAGTCTCTTTAAGTCTATTTTTTTCTAATGTAATTTCGTGAACCATAGAATCACTAGACAAGATAAGGATAGACTCAGGGTCATCACCAAAATCCTTACCTTTCGAACAACCACCTCCTTCGCCACTAGTTGCCAAGAACTTCGCATGGTCAGAGATGGCGAGGGAAGCCCTAGATATAGTATCTCTAAAGGAAGGTTTATCGGAAGACATACTCGAATGATCCAATCGTGGGGAAATAGGGTTAGGTTGGGATGGTGCAATGAATGCACCATCTGATCCAGGATCCATTAAAGAGCAAGAGCAGATCGCACAAGGGTGAGGCTACGGAAGACACCTAAGAAATAAATGCGGCACAGAGACAACACACAAAGCGAAAACATAAAAAGAAAAACAAGCCAAGAAGAAAAAACAAGGGAGAGAAGAATCAAAACATGTGGAGGAGGGAGGCCTCCTCCACAATCCACTTGTCGCTCCCACTCAAACCTGCGCACCGAAAAAGCTCTCGTCTTCCTTCTTCACTACTTCAACCAAAAGCTGGTTTTTCAAAGAAAGTGATCAACTGAATAATAAATATTTTACTTTTATTTAATTTAATTAATAATCACAATCAAGAGTACACCTAAATAAACCTTCTATGCTACATAGAGGTGACTTGATCACATTCCATTTTCATCCTGAAAAAGGGAAAAAATTCTTTAAGAAAAAACCTAATGAAAATGAAACCCTAAATGAAGGTGGGCCTTAAAGACATTAGCATTGAGAGTTCCCTTCCAATCGATCTGTAATTTGGTTGCTTCTGTTGAAATCCTCTACCATTTACAGTCTCGATTTCTCGTCGAATACTGATCAATAATCTAATATAGGCTTATCACACAGGCTAGTTCACAGCTTATCACACAGGCTAGTTCATTCTTTGCAACTTTCATCAGTAATTTTTGACATTCCTTTGATTTACAATTTCTTGATGATATACATAATACGCAGACCACTCCTATTTCAGGACAGCACACACCTAATTAACTGTTGAATTATAATAAACCATCTTCTTTGAAGTACCATGTTCAAAATATGTATTTCAATATTAAATCAGTAAAATGTTGGTAGAATATGATTGTAGTTTAAAGATGCATATGACTCTTTGCATGTTCATCAACAATTTTGTGCCTACAGACCGAGAACTAATATTTTATTTCTTTGGAAGATTTTAGTTTGATTACTATCTAACAAAATATACTTCACGTATGAGCGTTTCAAAGGTGTACGTTTTCGATGAAAAAAATTTGACTTCCCTGGTATTTCCAAGGACAAAGGAATTAAGATCTATGAATAATTTTTTCCAAATTCGTAGCTAATCCATATGCTTATGCCTCAATTTATAATTTTCTTTTAAAATAATGGAATAATTATAGGTAGGGATTTTAATATTTGATTATAAGAGAGAGGGAGGATGGAAGTTGTGGAAGTTCAATTATAAATTTGTAAATTATAATTGTTAGCAATTATATTCCAATAGTAAGGTGGTTGATAACCATTTGTTTTTTATAATATCTTCTTTTAGATAATTATATGAATTAAAATTCAATTATAATTTTTTTTGTTTATTTTGAAATTACTCTAAAACTTTGATTATTTAGTGATTTGCGTGTTACCATATTTAAAGATATGTTCTACTTATATCTAAATTTTAATTTTTCATACAAGTGAGATAAGTTTAGGAAAAGCTACTTCGATGGAGCGAATTAAGGCAAGTCAAGGTGAAAAGAAAAAAAGCAGAATATTCTACAAAAAGTATAGGCAAGAATTTTCAAAGATAAAAAAAACAAAATAGAGGTTTAACGTAAAATAGAGGATTTCATAACAATAATCAGTCGACCTGAGGATTGGGAGAATTGCCCCCAAATTTGAGAGGAGACCAATAAGAGAAAATAGATCGAATGGTAGTAGGAAAGTATTTTTGGATAAGGTTCCAAATCAAGGATTCATACTATTTAAGTAGAAGAATAAGAAGTAGGGTAATTAGGAAGATAAACGATGGTTTAAACACAATTCGAAGGTTGGGTAAGCATCCAAACCCTAGAAACTGGTTTTTTCTTAGTAGACTATATAGATAAATATTTAAAGAAGGATATTCTTAATTGAAAACTTGATTTCTATGAGGGATTTTTCTTTAATCAAATAGATTGGGAATTTAATTTTGATCTAATTAACCATAAACCGAAGAGATTCTTGAAATGGATAAAATTCAAAAATTTGCCTTTTGAATATTGGAGTTTGGAGGCTCTAGCAATAATTAGTGATGCCCTAGAATCATTTATATGGACAAAGGAAGGTTTTCTATGTGGAAAACTAGGTATGGAGGCCAAAACATTAGTTGATTTGGATAATAACGTCAAATACTTAGACAATTCAGAAATCATTATGGAAAAAGACATATGGAGACAGAAAAAACAAGTTGATTTGAGTGAGAAGGAAGATAGATGTATCCTTGGGCTTGGATTCCATGTGATTTGCTCAAACGAATTTGAGGTAGATACAAATTTTAGGACCAAAGGTCCTTCTCCCAAACCATTGGAGGGGACCAAGGAAATAGAATAGAATCCACAATTGGATTCAACAAATCTAGGTTTCGAAAATGGGGAATGGATAGAAATAGAGCCATTTGATTCCAAAATTTGGACAACAAAGGATCTTCGAGAACCTAATGGAATACCAATTAGATGTAGATAAAATTGTTAAGAAACTAAGTGAAGAAGAATTAACAATGGTGAAAAATGAAATAAACAGTAGATTGGCTACTAAGACAAATGAACTTATGCAACAAACCTAAGCTAATGAGAACAACCTATGCCTAAAGATAGAAAAACAAAAACTGTAGAGAGGAAATTTGAGAACATAATGGGTAGCCCACTTAACAATGATGGCGAAGATACGAATTCAATGGGCTTTGAGATAGAAATGGTTAATGAATTTCTTAGCATTACCCAAACCATAGAATATGAGGATGAGGAGAATATTAAAGAAAACACAAGGTGATAAGGAAAATATTAGAGTTGGATGATTTGGAAGAGGTCTAGCAGAATGCTCTGTTTGGGAATGAAGAGAGACCTACGCTGTTAGCAGAAGTGGAAGATGGAGTTAAAGGTGTGCTCCTTCAAAACATGGCCAACAAATGCAAACCTAATTATGGATTTTTATTAGAGAAAAAAAGGGAAGGAAATCTCTATTTGAACTAAGATCTAAAGACGGGAATATAGAGGATCAGACCAAAATAACATCACTTCTAAAATTAAGGGAAGCATCCTTTCCTAGAGGCCATGTTGCTCCTAACTTAGATGGCTTAAATGCCCGTAACAAACAACATATGGTTAGGCAGTGGATCTCTAGTTAAAAAGAAAATGTAATCCTACTACAAGAGACAAAGCTAACCAATGATGAAATGATTCCATTTTTTCAAAAACTTGGCAATTGGAAATCGATATGGGTTCAATCAAAAGGTTCTTCTAGGGGAATTGTTATTCTTTGGAGATCTAGAGGGGTTTTTTTTTGACAAATTAGTTGATGGTAAAAATTGGATTGGAAGTAGAATTAAGAGTTTATCCCTTAGTTTTGATTTCATATTGATTAATGTTTATGGGCTTATTTCCATCATCTCTAAGAGGTAATTCTGGAAGGAATTAAATATTTTTCTATCTGTCTTTTCTCATCCATAAAAATGAATATTGGGGGAGACTTTAATTATATTCTATATTCTTCTTAAAAAAGATGAAGTGTTCAAAGGGTCGGTCAATCACAAATAGATTTCAAGGATTGGATCTACAAAAAAGATTTGCTAGAAGTTGTGAATGATGGGTGGGAAGAGGTGAGTGGGAAGTAGCGAACAAGCTAGGTCTTATGTGGGTAAAGACTCAAGCGAAGGGGATGAGGAGGTGACACAGATAGTTTGGGAGAGGGCTATTTCACTTTGGCTTATGCTCGATTTTCTTCGCCATGCATAGGTTGTGCTCTTTGCATGAGTTTGAGTGGGTTTGGAAGAATTTTTGTGAGGGCTAGGTTTGGTTATGGAGGGGATAGAGGTGTTGTAGTGCTTGCAGGAATCAAGGTCAATGGTGATGTTGAGGGTAACGTTGGTGGTTTATGCCATTCGGCTTCTTTCCTCCTGCACTCCTTTACTATCCAAGGTAGGCATAGCGTGTTGCAAGTCATTCTTGGGTGATGGGAGTAGGGCCATGTTGGTGAGTGTTCACGGCTCTGGGCATGAGAAGGTCACCTTGTTTTGGTTGTTTTTCTCAAGCTCTAAGTTGAGCTTGTTCATTTTGAATATGGCGTTGTTGGTGTCTCCCCACGATGCTTTGTGGATTTGGAGATGGAAGTCCCATCCTTTTGTGGGTGGGGTTCTCAGTTTGGTTTGTTGGCTTTCTATAGATTTTTCTTTGCTCAAATTATTTGGGGCTTCCATTCATTGTGGGTGGTATGGCATCCTTTGGTTGGTTGTTATGGCATGTGTGTTGTTTTTATTCAATGATTTATCTATGTGGACCCTCTATTCTCTCCTTATTTCTTCCTTGGTGAGGGTTTCTTCTGCTCCTCTTGCCCATTCTCATGGATCTATATTTGAGGTGCTTATATCTCCTATGGAGGTGAAGAGGCTACATGGGTTTTGAGTTGAGAGAGTGTTGTTTGGTAAATTAGTCTACTCTCCTTGTCCTATTGAGGTGGATACTATGTGTGACGAAGCATTTAGGTTGTTGTTGTTCATGTTGCTAGTTGAGAGAGCATATCAAAACCCTCATGGAATTATTTGCATAAGATTTTGGGTGCCTTGTCAAAACCCAGTATCCCAGATTGTTTTGTTGGTTGAGACAGCCTGTAAAAACCCTCTCGGCTTCTTATCTAGAAGGTTTCAGGTGCCTTATCGAAACCCCATGTCCTAGATTGTGCCTTGATAGGTTGTGGGAGCCTTGTAAACCCCACTCTCAAGGTTGAGAGAGCCTAGAAAAATCCTGTGTTTTTTGTTTCTCTCAGGGACAGGTTGGGTACTAGCAGTGTTTAATGGCCTTGGCCAGTGTTTTTTTTTTTGTTAGTTTTAGGATTTGTGGTTATTTGTGGCCCAGAGATTCTATTACAGGTTATGGGAGCCTAAGAAGTCCCTTCATGTTGGTTGAGGGTGTCTGAAAAAACCCTCATTCTTTATTTTTTTGAGGTTTATTGTTTGTTGACTTAGACCCTCTACCTGGGCCAGCCTATTTTGTAATTTTTACACTTGATGTTTGGCTCGTGTTTAGTTGGTTGTGGCTTCTCTAAATTTTATTTAAGTTTTGTCCAGTCTTTAGGTTTTGGGCTCTGGATGCTCGTAAGTCCAGAAGGTTACAGGTCCTTTTAACAACATAGAACAATAGGAGATTGGGATTTAACAACATAGCTTAAATATTAGATAGGTTTTTCTTTTCTAAGGGATCTCTCTACCTTCCCCTATGGGCTCAAGGCATGCATAATATGATGTTTTGGTTCAAACCATTTTCTAGTACAAGTCATGATTTTAGGAGACAAAAAACCAATTTGTTGTCCTTTCAATTTTGACAATATGCGAATGCAAGACAACAACTTTTTCAAGTTGAAGGAGGAATATTGGATGGAAGGAAAAATTTATTGGCTCTAAACATATTTGCATTGTAACAAAGCTCAAAAAAAATGAGAAAAAACTTCTTAAATGCAATACAGAGAACTTTAAGGACATTTTCACTTCAAAAAAGGAATTAGAAGTAGAGATTGATGACCTTAGCTAAGTATTTTATTCTAGTATGGATCAAGAAAGATATCTTAGAGATGAGGAGTTATTATAAAGATATGAGGATATATTGGCTAAGGAGTAAACTTTCTAAAGGTAGAAATCCAAAGAGACTTGGTTGGCAATAGGGGATAAGAATTCAAAATTCTTTCATAATTCAAACAAGTAGAGAATAGATGTTAATAGAATCAGAGGCCCGAAGAGAGATGACGGAACCTTCATAGGAAAACCAAAGGAAATTGTTAAGCATTTGGTCTATATTTCATATAGATCCTAAAAAACTAGGAAGGTTCTAATTGGCATAATTTGCAACCCTTCATTGACAACATTCCCAACCTAGTGACCAAGGAGAAAAATCGCATGTTGATAGGGAAATTCACCTGTGATGAGATTAAGCTGGCCCTATTTCAACTTCATTGGATAAGGCCCTAGGTTTGGATAGTTTTCCTGTTGTTGTTTTTTCCCCAAATGTTGGCATATTATTAGCAAGGAGTTAACTAAGGCCATTGAGGTAGCTAGGAATTTAGGAAAATTCTTAAGGGAGATAATTATACCTTAATTTCTCTTATCCCCAAGAAGGATATGGCAACAAGCTCAGATGTTTTTAGGCTCATTTCTCTTTATAATACTAGATCTACAATATCATGTCAAAGGCCTTGACAAAGAGATTAAAAATCATTATTCCTCATATCATTTGAGACTAACAAATAGGGTTCATTCCAAGAAGGTCAATTCTAGACATGGAGTTATTATTTCTCAAGAATCAATATACTCTATTCAATGCAATAAGTCCCCAATCATTCTCATTAAAATAGAAATAAACAAGGAATACAACAAGGTTGATTGGAGTTTTTTCTACAAATGTCTAGAGGCCTTCAGGTTCAACAATCAATGAGTGAATTGGATTTTATATTGCATCTCAAGTCTAAGGTATTCAATTCTCATTAATAGTTCACTTGTAGGTTTCTTTGATAGCCCTAGGGGGATAAGGAAAGGGGATCCTTTATCACCTTTCCTCTTTATAATCATGTCTGAAGCATTTGGGAGAGCCATTAGGTCTAATGAAGAGGAAGGGCTAATCAAAGGAGTTAAAATTACAAGTGGTCTACCAGCAATGACCCATCAATCATTTTCTCATGATATGATGCTATAAGTTGATGGGAGGAAAAGGGATGCAATGTAGTTAAGAAATATTTTAAAGTAATATGCAATAGATTCAGGTTAGGAAATCAATTAGTTTAAATCAGAGGTATTTTCTTCTCAATGGATAATAGGACAGAAATTGAACTTCTACAGTTTCTTGGACACAAAGTAGGCACACTCCCATGTATATATTTACGGTTACCCTTGAACAAAGGAGTAAGATACAAAAAACTATGGAAACTACTTAAGGAAACGATGGAAAAGAGATTGTCCCGTTGGAAAGGGAAATGGCTCTCTTGGGCAAGGAGACTCACTATGTTGAGATCAGTTATCTCTTCCCTTCCTATATAGCTTATCTCTTGTCTCTTGTTGTCAATTGGAATAAACTCAAAGATAATATAGCTTATGAAAAAAATATTTTAGCAAGTCAATGATGAGAAAATGAAGTTGGCATTGATCTCTTGGAACAAAATTTGTAATCCCAAAAAATTCAAAGTGGTGGACTTGAAAAATCAACTTTGGTAGAACAATTCTCTTGGGGCTAAACTTGCTTGGAGGATGTATCAAGAGACTCATTTGTAGTCGGTGCATATTCTAAAACATAAATACTTATAGAATAATGATGCATGTGAGATATTTAGAACTCTAAACGCACTGAAGGGGTCTAGGGTGTGGAATTTCACACTCAATTGTAGATTGGTTATTTTGAAGTAAATTTCTTGGGATATCCAACATGGTTGGTCTTCTTTATTCTGGGAGGACTCCTAGCTTGGTCTTCCTACTATAGATGACCTAATGGATACTAGTATAATCAAGACTTACATCAGACATCACTAGGGAGATACAATCAAGGACTATGTAGAATTGCCAAATCTACACCCTTCCTTGGGATGGCAGTGGAGAAGCATAGAGGATTTTTCCTTACCAGATAGAGATTTGATCAGACTTAAATAGAGTTTGGTAGAAAAAAGAGTGACCTTTAGACTTGGGAAAGATAAATTAATTTGGATGGGCTCCAAAACAAGGCAATATAATGCCAGTAAGGGTTATAAGAGCATCACTCGGAGCATGAACTTGTTAAAGACAAAACTTCCTATGGAACTTTGTTGGAGAAATCTCTATCTTCCTAAGGCCAGAGTAATCACTTGGGCTTCTCTTCAAGGGATAATTTTAATTGCTAAATTCTTTAGAAAAAGAGGTTTTGAAGTAACTTTGAAATGAGTTTTATGCAAGAATGTTGAGGAAACAATGGAACACATTTTGCTCAGCTATCCATACTCACAAACTTATTGGAGATGGATTTGTGCTTAGTTAGGATGGATAATGGCCCTTCCAAATGATATATTAAGTTTGTTCAAAGGTTGGCCAAAAATATGGAGGATAAAATATCTTTGGAAACCTATTGATATGTAGCCCATCTATCCTTCTTTGGGAATTGTGGAAAGAACAAAATAGGGATATCTTACAAGATGAGGCTATGACAAGAGAAAGTTTGACTTATAAGGTGGAAATAGCTTTTGTAGAGTTATCTAATAGAATGAATTCTTTTCATTTGGAAAAAGGAGTCAGATTCTTTGAGTGGAATAACCAGATGAAGAAAGTTTTGTGCAGTTTAAAGATACCCACATTCTTTAGCATTGGAGGGGATGTTAGTAGGAAGGATAGGGAATAATGTTTTTCGACTCCTCCCCAATATGGATGATTCAAATTGAATTTTGATGGAGCATCTCGTGTCAATGCAGGGATGGTTGGGGCTAGTGGGGTAATTCATTTTCGGGATGGATCAATAGTAGCAAGATACTCCTTACCTTTGTAAAAGGATACTTACAATGTAGCAAAATTCAATGCATTGATAGAAGGTTTATTTCTCTGCAAAGATTTGGGAATTGATACGATTGAGATTGAATGGAGCTCAACAATAGTAATGAATGCATTTAGGTCCAAACAAACCCCTAATTGGAGATTGGGATCTTTATTGGATAGAGCTTTGGAAAATTTAAACTTCTTTGAGGATTAAAGAATTAATAATATTTATAGAGAAGGGAATAGAATAGACAATATATTGGACAATGTAGTGGCTGATGGAATTCTCTTCTACAAAGTAGGTCCTATTGATGAATAAGAATTTTTAGGGGAGTGCTAGAAGTTTTGTATGGACAAGATGTTGATTAAATATCCTACTAAATTTTTATTATGAATAATTGTAGGTTTATCTCTAGTTTTCCTCTTTGGTCAGTGTAGGACATTTGGATGTATTAGTTTGGAGATTTGGGTTGTTGAGTTGGCTACCCTTCCACATGAGACACGTTAGATATTATCCAATAGTAAGAAAATGTTATGTTTTTTATTGGTTAAAAGACTCATAAGTTTTACTCATAATTTTTACTCATAATTGTTTATTGGTCAATGTCACTAGCAATGCAGTGTATGAGGAGGTAGATTGGGTTGTGGAGTTTATGAAGGATGAAGACATTGATTATATTGGTAGCATTGATTCAAGTCATATAAAACCTGACATGGGGCTACAAAGAATGATTGAAGGAGCATCTTCGATTGTAGGAGCTCATGAAACTCATGTCCTTAGAGTGGATGAGGTTGGTCCTTCAAATGTCTCTGCTTCTTTGGGATAACCTCTATTATGTCATAAATTCAAATTTTTATGCTCTATTCATTTGTGTGACCTTGTTAAAGGCATTTTGTAAATCTTTGTTTTTGGGACTAAAATTTTATCACATTTTGGTTGATATGTTCTAGCTCTAGTTTAAGAGAAAACTATGGCATGTTTCGGGCTTGGACCTCTATTTTATAATATTCCAGCAACTAAACGCCTTGTCTTTCTGACCTGCCTTTTCTATGTATAATGCATCATAGAAGCAGAATGGGTGCATCTATTCGTGTCTGTGCCTCTTGTTTATTCCCCCATCTTCCTTTAGAAATGTCATCTTGTATGAGGGGTGGTGATTTATATGTTATGATGACAACTACAATGGAAAGAATCAACACCATATATCAAATATCTCAATTTGAATTTGTCGAAGCGGTAATCATGTCAGCTTCACTGTCACTATATGGTTACATTTACTTAAATGGAATAGAATAGAATAAATAATAAAATGGGTTTAAATCTCATAATAGGAAACCACTAACTAAATCAATTTACATTCTAATAGCCTAAGTCTGCATTCTTATAGCCTAAGTCTGTAGTTGAGCTCAAACAAGACTATAATGGAAATCAAACAAAGTTTTGGAGGTTAAATGAATAACTTTCAACTTTCCAAATTTTGATTAGAATAGTGCGGCCCAAACCAGATGGTGAGCCCTCCAAAAATTCTCAAAGGCCTCCTATATGGAGAAGGCCAGCGAGGGTGTTTCAAAATAGTTTTCAATCAGCAATTGACATGCGATGGCTATTTTCGGTCTACTTCCAACAATTTTTTTATACAAAGTTGGATTTACATCAGCTCCTTTGTCCTCTTTCCTCAATTTTAAACATGTTATTATAGGTGTTGGGGCTGATTTGCAATCCATCATATTAAATCTTTTTAAAATGTCACTTGCATACTTAGATTGTGAAATGAATATACCTCTCTCATTTTGACTTACTTAAATGCCAAGAAAATATCTCATTGAACTCAAATCATTCATCTCAAGTTCATTTTTCATAGCTAATTTAAATGTGTAGCCAATTGATAGATCAACCATTAAAATCAAGTGATCAACATATAAATAAACTATTATGATCTCACCTTTCTCATTTATCTTGGTACACAATGTAGGCTCATTGTTACACCTATTAAAGTCATTTTGCAAAAGATAAGAATCAATTTCGCTATAGCATGCTCTTGGGGCTTGTTTGTGTCCATAGAGTGCCTTCTTGAGCTTGTAGACCTTGTTTTCATGACCCAAAATTTCATATCTAGGTGGGTTCTCTACATAGACCTCTTCTTCTAATATGCCATTTAAGAAAACCAATTTCACATTCATCTAATATACTGCCCACTTCTTTTAACTTGTAATGGCTAATATTGTTCTCTTGGTTTCTAAATGGGCCACAGGTGCAAATGTTTCATTGTAGTTTAACCCAAGTTGTTGTGAATAACCTTTTGTTACAAGTATTTCTTTATGCTTTTGCACATTACCATTTGCATTCAATTTTGTTTGTAAACCCACTTCTTTTCCTTATCGAAGACTCACTAACTCCCATGTTTGACTCTTTCTTCATTCATTGCATGCACCCATTTTTCTTCTTTAATTGATTCTTCAAAATGAATTGGATCTTCATCATGTGAATATAAAGAAAAAATAGAAAATTGATCTACATTATTTTCATCATCATTTTGCTCATAAATCTCTCTTAAACTTTCGAATTTTTTTCTTCTCAAGCTTGCTCATGTGGTGTTCGACATGTAACTTGAACTTGTTGAATGTGAACTTGATGGTACACCACCAAGAGTTCCAAATGAGGATGGTGTTTGCTGAATATTCAATGGAGTATTTACTTAAGTTTGTGGGGTTGTCCTTATGCCTAATGATTATTTTATTTGATCACTTCGTTGACCTTGAATGAGTGTGGAAGGAATCACATTTGGAGGTGTAAGTGATAGTATAAAATATTCACATTCTTATTGAGGTAAGTTGGCTGAAATATTGATTGTTTTCTCTAACGTTTCATCCCATGCTTCATCTTCTATGAACTACACATCTTTGCTGATCATAATTTTTTTGGTTGATTGGATTGTATAACTTGTAAGCATTGTATTCATCACTATATCCCACAAATATACATATTTATCCTTTGTTGTTTAACTTTCTTCTTAACTCATCAAACACATATGCATATGTCACACATCCAAATACTCTCTTATGAGAAACATTATGGTTTCTTCCACTCCATGCTTCTTCCAAAACCATATTGATGACACGTTTGGTAGGACATCTATTAATTATATATGTTGCACATGCTACAACTCCAAGCCAATATTCATTCGACAAATATTTTGTCTTCAACATGTTTCTTGTCATTTCCATTATTGTCCTATTTTTCCTTTCAGCTACACCATTTTTTTGTGGGGTATACCTTGTAGTAAATTGTTTGTGGATACCATGATTCTTGCAAAATTTTATGAAGTCATTTGAAAGGTACTCACCTCCTCTAACCATTCTCAATGCTTTGATGTGATGCCCACTTTGCTTCTCAATAAGAGCCATGCATTGGCAAAAATAATCAAACACCTTATGCTTATGTTTTAGAACGTAGACCCATATCTTTCTTGTGAATTAATCAATGAATGTCAAGAAGTAGTAGCTTTCACCAATTGAGGGTGTTTACATTGGCCCACAAAAATCTGAGTGAACAATCTCCAATGGTTCATTTTCCCTTACCGACTTTCCTATTGAAAATGATTCTCTATGTCATTTACCCAAAATCCAACCTTCACATACTCTATCTAGTTTTTCTATTAGTGGCAACCCCTTCACCATTCTTTTCTTATGCAATAAGTTTAGGCTTCCAAAGTTTAGGTTCCCAAGACTTAGAGGTCATAACCAATTCTCATATTTAATTTTAGCTTGAAAAAGTAATTGGGGAATTGTTGTATCTTTCTCTTCATCCTCTTGTGAGTTTGTTGGTGGGTGTGCTTCAAAAAATTTTGCCTTCAAATCTAGTTTTAGCCTTAACAAAAGCATTTTATTGTTGCTCATTTGGACCTCTGCAATAATCTGATTACTTGGAAATTTATCTAGAATTGTGCATTCTTTGTTCTTGAAAAAGACATGATATCCCTTTTGAATGAGATGCTCTATACTCATTAAGTTATGTTTCAACCCAGGAGAAAAATACACATCCGGAATAAACTTTTTCTCCCCATTTTTTGTTATAATGTTGACATTTCCTTTACCCATAATTGAAACATTGTTGTCATTCCCCAATGGTACATTTGATTTTACATTTTCGTCCAAACTAGAAAATATTTCTAGGTTCCCTGTCATGTGATTCCTGCAACCTAAGTCTAAAAACCATATCTCTTTCTCACTTTCTTGTGCAACATTACAAGCTATGAACATGCTATCTTCATTTTGGTTTTCTCTTGTGAAGTTAGCATTTTGTTGCCTAGAATCATATTGCTTACATTCATTTAAGTAATGCCCAAATTTCTTGTAATAATGACATTGAACTAAGGATTTGTCATGCCTTTGTCTTTGTGGTTGATTTTGGCTTGAACTATGACTTGGGTTTTGACTACTACCTCTTCCACTTGAGTTTTATGGGCTGCCTCTTCCACCTCTATATGGATTTCTTCCTCTACCTAAAAAATTTGTTCTTCCCTTGCCTCTATTATGGCTGATCAAGACTTGTGTCTTGAATTCATGCTCCAAATTTGAATTTATCAACCTACCCAAACTATGCTCATGAGAAATAAGTGATCCAGATGAAGCTCATCCACTGAAAACTGTGAGAGATTCTTTGTCTCTTCTATGCAACCACAATAGATTCAAATTTTGTATGAAAACTATGATAGATTTGAAATCTTTTCATCCACTCTCGTCTCTTCAAGTGTCTCACCACGATATCTGATTTGATTTACCAGTCCAATGATTTGGGTGAAAAATGAGTCTATTGTATTTTATTTTTTCATGCATATGGTCTCAAAATCCCTTCTTAACATTTGCAACTTAGTTATTTTCACTTTTTCCATTCCTTGATAAGTTCGTTGAAGAATTTCCTTTGCTTGTTTTGACTTTGCTGCTTCTTGAATCCTTGGAAAAATGATTTTATTCACACCTTGAAAGATGAAGAAGAGGGATTTTGAATCCTTCTTTCTATTTTTATTTAATAAGTCTTTTGCTGCTTGAGTTAATGAATTATATGTTGTTGCATCAATTGAATTTAGGTAGCCATTCTCAACAAACTCCCATAAGTCTTGAGCACAAAAATTATGACATACCTCCATGACGGGTCAATATTTATTTTCCTTTCTCAGAACTATGTACGGGTGTTGCAGCATCTTGAAATTTCAAATTCTGTTGAGTTCTTGGAAGAATTGCATATGAGGAATCTTCCAAAGATACCAACATGTTTCCTCCTCTCTTTAAGTCAGAGACATATTCCATATAATGAATTTCAGAGTCGCTAGGCATACCTTGGGAACCTAATTCACCCGCTTCTAAGATTGTTTCTCCTTTACTAACCATTTGAGAAAAATGAACCATCTCTGGGCACAAAGATCCATCATGTTCATCAGTTAAATGAAACACACAAGAATTTGTCTTGGGTGGTGGTGCTTCAATAGCAAGTCTTTGCTGAACAATGGGCAATTGTAATTGTCTTCCTCCACCTCCTCCCTATTGATTAGGATATCTCCTAGGAACATCTTGATATGGTTGGGAATAGGAAGTACTTGCTTTAGGAGTCTGCCTCTTTAGGTAAATTACATCATTCATTAACTGTTGAATAACAAGATTTGAGGAAGTAGTGGGTTGAGCATTGGATGTTTGTACCTCTCGTTTCCATTTGCCCACAGTGATTAAATCATCCTCTAATTCGACTGTGAGAGTTTTAGCAGCATTCAAATCAGCAACCCTTTGCCTACAAATCAAGAAACTTATTTCAGAGGGCATTCAATTAATAAAAAAACATTTGAGATTATCATCTAAAGGTTTTTGGTTAACCAAAATCATGTGTAGAATCTTATCAAATCTTTCTACAAAGTCCCTCATGGATTCAGGTAGTTCCTTTTCCAACTGGGATAACTGAGCTAGAAGGGAGTGTTCATCTTTAGCTACCTTGAATCTAACTTCAAATCTTGTCTTCAAATCCTGCCAAGTCGTTATCACACTATTCGGCAAATGATAAAACCAATCGGTCGCTACTCCTATCAATGTCTGGATAAACAACCTGATAGCCACATCTTCATGTTGAACCACTATTACTCCACAGGCTACACTAAAAGTATTCAAATGCTCATCTACATTGACCGTCCCATCCATGCTAAATTTGGGCAAATGATCCCTGGCAGCCTTTGGCAAGGGGTTAAGGTTCAAGCCTAGGTTCAATGGGCCTACTGCTGCTCCCCAAGGGTTATTGGCTGCCATTGTAAGTATAATATTAAAGGGAGTAGGGTTGAATGAAATGGGTATGGCAACACCGTGTAGGACCAATGCTTGACAAACTAGAGATGCAGGTGATGACGGCAAAGGAGATGGAGGTCTACTCCTTGCCCTTTGTTGGGGTGAGAAGGTGGATTGAAAATTTAGATTCTGCAATTCTTCAAAAATAGGATCAGAAACCCCCCCCTCCTCTGGGATCTAGTATACGGTCTAGAGTCTAGGGTTGAACAATCAGGGTAACAAACATCTAGGAATCTAGAATTGATTATCAGGGATGTGGATAAAGAAAACCCTAGGAACTACTCTTCATTCAATGACTAACATAGGCTAATCCGATTGTCTTTCTATTTCGCTAAGAAGAGCACTGATTCTATCATATTATGTTTGACTTCTTCTATGCCTCCAGGCTAGAGTATCTAGCTCTGAGGTAATGTTACTTTGTTCCTCTTGTACCCAGTTTAGACTTGGTTGCAAGAAAGGCAAAAACCCTTCAAGAGGGAATACCATTTATGGAAAACAAAGTACACTATAATGATGATGTGGTTTTACAACCAGTTATTCTCTTCGCTCCCCAGAAGAGTCGCCAAAAATCTATTGGTAAATAGATTTGTCTTTCCTTATCTATTTAATTTAAAGCACTGTGAAACATAGGAAAGCAGACAAATTTTCTACCAAACAGTTGGAAAATCATCTAATTGATTAACCTCTGAATTTAGGTATAGCTCCCTCTAGTAAATATTCATTCGGCTCCAAATTACATACAACCAATAGAATGCTTTTAACTAGAAAGCACTTAAAGGCAATTGCATACACCAGTCGATACAAAATGAATGCAAGCACTAATCCATATATAACTTTTTATATAAAGCCGACAGACTTCATACGAACACTAAAACAAAATGAAAAAGCTTATAAAGATGAACTTAGCCAATAGTTTTCTGCACATATAGAAAGTATAACAACCCCTTCCTAGAAATAGATTTACACAAAAATCAGACTTCAAAAATCAAACACAGATTTGAAACTAAAAATAGCTGTTAATAAGATTTCACATTCACTGATGGTCATCTACTTTCGTCATACACAAAATGTTCTTAGCTAATTTGAAAGATAGCCTTTTTCAAAAACTTAGTGAACCTTTCAAAGTCATTACATAAGATATTTATAGGTCACCAGACCCACTAGTTCTTTCTAACCAAAGTGAAATTAACTTGTAAGAGTTAATAGAAAGCAACCCTAACTATATAACCAAAATTTTAAGAAAATAATTAGACTCACTAGCAAACAACTACTAGTAGTGCTAGTCATGCAGTCTGCTCAGTTCCAGTGTGATCGCTCGGGTTAGTGTCTTGGACAGACACCATCACTGCCTTGGCCGTGTTCCACTCTCGATGCACTTTTGAAAACTCTTAGATTATAGTTACATGCGGCAAATTGATATGAATAACTCTCTGCTTCCAGAGCTCCTTTTTCCTCTTTACCATTTGCTCTTTATCTCTATGTGAATCCAAATGATCGAGGCAAATGGTGAGCATCGATTCCACTTTAGAGATCCTCATAAAGTCTTCCACAGACAAGGATTTCTCCATCTTGATCTATCTAATGTGGCTGCTGAACTGGTTAATCATCTCCATAGTGTCTTCCAGAGTTTCACTATCCTCTTTAAGTAATTAGACATCCACACAGTGTCTGTCCTTCTGCACGGTCGCCCTCAAGGCTGTTAAATTGCCATGTAGACTGGCTGACTCATTATAACCCTGCTTAATAATCTGGTTGTGCTACTCAATACTCTCCTTGCAAATGAACATTACATCCTCATTTAGTCCTGATACTTGGTTTTCAGCAAGAAAGTTCATTAGACCATAACGGTGAATATCCCGCATCTACTTTGAAATCATAGCCCATTTATATTTCTCCTTCTGCCACGAGACCAAGTCGGAGTTCAAGGCTTTGGTGACCTCATTGGCATCATTGAAAATATGGACCAAGTCCATTATGTAATTAGTTTCCTAGTGCATGATCGAGGTGAGCCACTCTGAGAAAACCTCAGCAATCATCCTATTTCGCTGATCTTCATCCAAGAATTTTTGATTGCTAGGTGATTTTGGACTAAATGGACCTGAATGTTGGGAAAATGGCAACGGTTTGTTTTGCAAAGCATGAATATACTGGGCCATCTGCATTGAACTTTTTTTCAACTCAGCCTTGTCTCTCTCATCCTTCCAGGTATGGGAGATAATTCGTTTAGTGGAAGTCTCTAGATGCTTCACATCCATGGCTCTGGTTCTGACCCCCAAATAAAATTGTTCAACAACATAGTCCGCTTTTAAAGCCATAGCAACATCTTTGTTGGACTCAGGTCTAGCAATGCCTGCTATCCAATGCTTCGTACTTTCATCAAAATCAATCATTGCCTCTGTTTTTAACTTTCTGGGCTTTGTAGACCTTCCCAGACATTTACTCACAGCGTCCTCCATTGATACTGAAATTGGAAATATATTCCTTTTCTTGGTGATTGAATCACTTAACCATTTTGGTGCTAGATTCAGTTCCTTTGAAGGCATGGGTGGAAACCCTACTAAGGATGGCGGCGTACCATGGTCTATATGGGACTGGATTTCAAGTGTTCCTGAGTCCTGAAAAATAGTATCTATATCAATTGAAACCTTGTCTGCTTCGGAAATAGGGGATTTCATCTTGCTCGGTGTTTCCTCTAGGTCCAAATCCAGAATGAGGTGAGAAGCCAGCGGCTTGAAACCCTTCTTGGATCTCAATCTGGTAACCCAGCCAGCAATAGAAAGCTCAACCCCGATGTCAAGTTTCTCTTCTTTAATCCATGCTTGTGCTTTTCCTCCATCAGAAATGAGAATGTTAGTCACAACAGAAGTTTTACTTGTAGTACTCCTCTTCCCACTTTTGCTTCTTGAACTGGTTGCTTGTGTCGGATGAAATCAGCAACTCCTAAGCCAATTTTTCGTCCTGTGGATTACACTGAAAGTGTGTGTCTGAATACTATCTGCCATCTTCTTGCTCTAATCTACTTCTGGAAGAGGTTCATCATGGACCAATTTCATAAACTCTAAGTCAAGTATGTCTTCATCATTGATGGTGACACCCGAAGTATCCATGGGTAATTTCATGTCATGAATTTGCCTCAAAGTTAGTCTAGACCAACTCCTTCTCCGTACTTCAAATTCATCTTGGAAACCCTCCCAATAATCCTCCAACTGAGGAACATGCTGATCAGGTACCACTTTCTTTACATACTGAGCAATGAAACCTTTTAAATTCAAGTTCAAGATTCAATGCATCAGAAACTAACCTATAGCTATAATGGCCTAAATCAATGGGAAAAATTTAGCTTGTGTCGGAGTCCTCACCATAATCTTTTGCGACATAAGAAAGCTATCTAGATACTTCAATCAAAATGCAAGAATCTGAAATGTACCTGGGAAGTCTAAAGGGTTCACCCTTAAATCCTTCGACTCTTAAATAAGTGAAATGGCTGAACTGTATAAAGAAATTGCCATATATGTTAACAAGCTCAACTACTTCTACAGACATTCTTCTATGCAAGTTACCCTGTAATTCAAAGGTCAATCTTCCAATGAAAACATCATTCCAATGGAGATAATCATCAACATGCCCTTTCAAAGTCAGGTTAGGATGATACTCATAAATCCTCATGCCTTGAACGCATTTTACATGAGACAACCCCGACCACTCTCTCACATAGGCAAGCATGTATAACAGATAGGATGACATATAAAAATTAGGAATTCCAAGATAATTACTCAAACCTTCATGTAACCTTTCCACAATAACAGGTTCCCTAGTCAATGAACCGGCTTCTATCCAGAGTGACCTAGATGAAGAAATACATCCAGTCTTCCCAGTAAAAAGAGTGAGAATTACCCTTCACCCTGCTCAACAGTATGACCAAGTCTCGGATTGCTGGAATCAAATGTTCATGAGTTAAAGGTCACGACAGCCTCGAGCCCCCTTTTGGAATCTTAAGAGTCAATTCCGTGCAATCATAGTTCTATAATATTGCTTCTTCTCAGAGAAAATCTCGTAATATTTACCAATGGTCTAGTCTTCATAGGGTTCCCAGTGTGGAATACCCATGGCTGCCATTACCGTCTGTCTATCAATAGACAACAAAACTTCACCATCATTTTTCCTTATGCACCTATGGCCTTGTCGTAATGATTCATACATTCTAAGACTAACTCAGGGCAGGGAACAGTTGTGGGAAAGGCGGTGACTTCTAATAATCTGCTCTGAGCCACATCTCTCATCATGGGGTCTGCGGTTGAATTCTTTACTCTCTCTAGAAAGACATCTAAATCTAGCTGAACCAGCACTGTATCACCCAACTCCGGTAAAGAGCTTACAAGGGAAGATGAGCTCATGATTTTGGGAAAACCAGGCCTCATGTTTTGATTCGTGGTTTTCCCAAATCAATCCCAGGCAAAGAAGGAAAGTGAAAACAAAAACAAGCAGCTAAAAGAACACCCAGATCTTTTAAAACAAATTGTAGCAATTTAAAAAATTGTTGAACATACCTTCCTCTACCCTCTGTAAACCTCTATCGCAGCCTATTTTTCCTGCTCTGAAAACTCCTTCTCAAAATCTTCTGAAGAAAATAATAATCCTGATGAGACAACTACTCAGTTTTAAAGCCAAGAAAATCTTACCCATCATTACTAAAGTTGCCTTCATTACTCCTTGTTTGTGTGACCTTACTTTGAAATGATTGCACTGAGGTACACCTTAACCATTAAGTCATTTCTCCTCTGACACAACAGATCCTCACACATACTTGCCATAAATGGCAGATTTCAAATTATTAGAGAAAGAATATTCCTTCCCTCGGCGGCCATCTATTGTGTTCTAAAAGTTTGTGCCGTCACCACATGGCAAGTCACATGTCTTCCAAGGAACCTATACATGAAACTCAGAGCCTTGTGAAACCATCACAAAATGATATTAACATGAAAAATATTGAACCTTGAACCTTGAACCAAAAAGGTTCAAGTTCAAGGTTCAAAGAATGCAAAATGCCGACAAGAACTAGCAAAGCTTAAAATTGCACGGGAGGAAAGATATTAGAAACAACGCCCATTGAACTTTGAACCTTGAACCAAAAAGGTTCAAGTTCAACACAATGGAACCTAACAAGGACCGAATGACATGAGCAAAAATTTAAGCAAGTTCTTGATCGATGAATTAGACAAGCATTACATCATACAGGGATGCATATGGAATGAAAATTTAATATGGGCCCAACAATATACAAATTATTCTGATGCATATAATATATAGAATAGTGTGTTTGACAAATACAATAGCACATTCACAACAAAGAATAAATATGGACTCAAACATGAAGAAAAATAAATGATTGTCTAGAATTGATACATAGACAAATTACAACCTCAACCAAACCTTCACCAGGGTGATTTACAATCCAAGAAGAAGAATATGACATAAAATATAGAAGGTCTATTAACCAGAATCAAAGCAAATAGCCTATTGACAATAACGTAGAAAATTTATTTTTGTCAATCCGAAGAAGAGGAAGACAATACATGGAGAAACATAGATATAGACTCCTGAAAATACAATAATTGAGAATAATAACAATGAAAATAACACATATAGCACCATACTCTAAAGGATACTAACAAACACCAACCCCCTTACAACAATATAGGAAGTATGGGCACAAGCCAAAACTCCAAACATTACCATAATAATAAACCAAAGATTTCATTACCAACCATCCCAAACTAAGATAATCAAGGCCATAGAAATAAAGTTCCATAGTATGATGCATAAAAACAAGCTCGCAACACATGACAATAACAAAAGCTCCTTTCCATAGGCACATAGTAGACAATCTTTTAAAAATTAAATTCCTCCAATCTAAAATTAGAAGCAATGGAAGAAAAATTGTAGAACAAAACAAAAGTGTCACAACCCCAAATTTTATCAGACATAATTATTATTAATATTTTGGACATATTGTGACATAAGTAGAAAAGTAATTAATATGTAGATTATTGACTTTATATTTATTTTATGTTTAAATCATGAATTACTTAATCAATATGTTTACATAGAAATGCATGAAGTTTGATTATGATGATTGATTTATTTGTATATTGACATATTGATGCAAATTTGAGTTTCTTGAGTTGTTTATAGGAGTGGAGATGAGAATATGATTTAGGAACGAGTTACATAGCCTTCATGGAATGGCACACACACACGTAGTTTAATATGCATGCATTTTTATATATATTCTATTTTGGCTAACCAAATGATGCTTTTGTTGTGAAAAAACCTTATTGTTCATAGTTAAAATTATGACTTCTTTGATAGTGTTGAGACTAAGAAACCGTAATAAAATAATCAAATAGACATATGAGATTTAATTTAAATAAAAATAATTATTAAATTAATGAAATTGCAACATTTATAGTGTTTCTTTTAGTCTACATATATGTGTGTGTGTAAATCCTTATTTAAACTTATGTTTTTCATCCTTTTTGAGGTATCATCATGTTTTGTTTTTTTATTTACATAATAAAATTATTTTAATCAAAATTGAACATGAAAAATGCATGAGAAGAAATAAAATTAAAAATTAAAAAAAAATTACGACAAAGAGGACTCACACCAAACACAGGAGATAGGAAAAATTTAATGGGTATGGTCATTTTATGCGTATATATATACATATATGTATATGTATATATATACATATATATAGATATATATATGTACATATATGTATATGTATATATATACATATATATACATACATATATGTACATATATGTATATATATATATATATATATATATATATATATATATATATATATATATATATATATATACTATACATATATATGTACATATATATATACATATATATGTACTATATATGTACATATATATATATATGTACATATATGTATATATATATATATATATACATATATGTATATATATATATACATATACATATACATATACATATACATATGCATATATGCATATGTATATGTATATGTATATATATATATGCATATATATATACATATATGCATATATATATAGATATATATGTACATATGTGTATATATATAGATGTACACACACACACACACATATATATATATATATATGTATATATACATATACATGTATATACATATGCATGTATATATGTACATGTATATACATGTACATATGTACATATATATATATATGTATATATGTACATGTATATACATGTATATATGTACATATACATATACATATGTATATATATACATATATATATGTATATACATATATATATATGTATATATGTATATATATATATATATATGTATATATATATGTATATATGTATATATATATATATATATATGTACATATATATATATGTATATATATATGTACATGTACACATACATATATGTATGTGTATATGTACATATATATACATATATGTACATATATATATATGTACATATATATATATATATATGTACATATATATATATATATGTACATATATATATATATATGTACATATATATATATATATGTACATATATATATATATATGTACATATATATATATATACATGTACATATATATATATATACATATACATATACATATGTACATATATGTATATACATATACATATACATATACATATATGTATATATATACATATATATATATATGTAAATATATATATATACATATACATATATGCATATGTATATGTATTTGTACACACATGTGTGTGTCCATATATATATATGTGTGTGTGTGTGTGTGTGTGTAAAGATATATACATGTACATATACATACATAAATAAATACTATATATATGGTTGAATGTGTGTATATGTGTGTATGTACATATACATATACATACATACATACATACATACATACATATATATGTATATGTATATGCTTATACATATACATACACACATGCACTATATATATATATATATATATATATATATTCAATTTCTAAAAAAGTTATGAAGTTTAAGATTGTGATGCAGGAGCATCCCTGGTTCATTGCAATCATGCATCAACCAAAAATATATTTTTTAGTTTATTTTCTTTTTTAGTTTATGCTTCATCTTGTTCATCGGTATTTGTTTTGTCCTAGGCCAACATGAATCATTCTTGATCATATAGATCAGTTTAATTTAGCATGCGGAGATCATAATTATAACATACAAGATAAATATAAAGGTTAAGATTTCTAAAGTTAATCGATATTGTATTTGAGCATGTATGTGAGTAGGATAGTGTGTCGAATCTTGTTGGTTGCATGCTGTTGGTAGTTTGTACTTGATTTTTTTGATATAATAAAGCCTATTTAGCATTGCCTCCATCACATTGTTTCTCTTATATTGTGTTAACTCTTTTTGCACAATCCAGACTGTTCTCTTTGAGGATCCACGTGTTGTGACTGCACCAAGTGGTATCAGAGTGAGTTTTCATTCCGATATTGCATCGTCCTATAAGATTTTGTTGTGGGGTGGTGGATTGAGGATCTGGCATGAAACTACAAAGGACTGGCATAAAGATGGGGTGAAGAGGAAATGTTAGAAATCATGGAGCATATGGAAATGTAGGCCATGATGTGATGGAAATGTTGCAAGGAATTGCAGTCTAGTTAGAAGTCATTGAAATGGCCTAGAGAAGAGGTTGAAATGTTGAAGATGTGATTTATGAAGAAGAAGAAGAAGAAATACTTGGAAAACAAGGAGCAAACCCATCAATGAATGATCCAAATAAGGAAAGGTTCATATGAGCCTTGATAAAAGAAAATACAATACCACATTTTACCCCATTTGATTATAATGGCAAGTTGGATTCAGATGAATTATTGGATTGGATAATGAAAATGGAAAAGTATTTTCATTTTGAAGGTACCATGAAAGACGGGAAGGTGAAATATGCTTGTACTAAGTTGAAAGAACATTCATCTCTTTGGTGGGGGTATTTGCAAGTAGATAGACAGAGAAGTGGCAAAGAGAAGATCAAATATTGAGAGTGAATAGTTAGTATGTTTATATCAAAGGTCATACCTATTGATTATCAAGTGAATCTATTTCAAAAGTTGGAAAATATGAAGTAGAAGGAATCTAGTGTGAAGGAGTATACAAAGCATTCTACAAGTTGAATATCAGATCCGAACATACTAATGATGAGATTGAACACATTTCTAGGCATTTGAATGGGTTATGGATGTCTATACAAAATGACCTCAGTCTAATCAAGTTGTAGAGTGTTGAGGAAGCCTATCAATATGTCCTAAAAGAAAAAGAGAAGTTGAACAAAAGACATGAGAAGAAGAAAAGAAGTAGAGGTGGAAGATTTCAAGGAGGAAAAAGTTATTCCGGAGGAAGAGGACCTATGCAGATTAGAGAAAAGATAAGGAAGCTAGCAGAAACAGTAATTCATACCAGAAGGATAATAGAAATTTTTACTAGTGAAGTGACCTTGATGGATACCGGATTGAGGGTTATGGAAAGGAAGATAGAAGACAAGATAAAAGATTGTTTAGAGGAACCTTCTTTAAGTGTGGAGGAGAAGGAGATCCTTATTTTGAATATAGGAGGACAAAGAACACTACAAGAGAAGCACTGGTAGAATAAGATTATACTAGATCAGCTAATAAACTAGAAGATGGAGAATTGCTAGTTCAATGAGGAGAGCTTTGTGTCACACTAGAGATAAGAAGAGCCCTTGTAGAGGAGGAATTTGTTCAAGACTAGATGTAAGGTATTCGGTAACTGTTGTAAAGTCATTATTGATAGTGGTAGTTTAGATAATATTGTTATGAAGGAGGTGGTGAATAAGTTGAATTTGGAGAGATTGAAGCACCCTAAGCCTTATCAGATAGCATGGACTCAAGGTGATCATAAGATATTAGTAAGTGAACAATATTTGGTAAAATTCAAAATTGGATCTTATCATGATGAAGTTTTGTGTGATATTATACATATGGATCTTTGTCATATCTTGTTGGGTATACCTTGGTAGTTTGATAGACAAGCAATACATGATTGGAAGAAGAACATAAACACTAGTGTTTCCAATGGGATGAAGCAGACCTTGTTACCGATGGAGGAGCCTTGGAAAAATGAAGTTTGTACAAGTGCTAGAATTTTTTTAGTGGATGGGATGAGACATGAGAATGTGTGTTTTGCCTTAGTTACTAAGAAGACTGACAATCTGGAGCATTAATGAGAACAATTGGAAGAAGAAAAGGAGTTGCTGATGGAGTATGCAAACATCATTTCAGATAATGTACCTAATGGATTACCCCCTATGAGAAGTATTAGTCATTGCATGGACCTAATCCTCGAAGCTAGTTTGCCTAATAAAATAGCACATCAAATGACACCGTAAGAGAATGAGGAGATGAATAGGCAAGTGCAAGAATTGTTGAGGAAAGGTTTGATCAGACAAAGTTTGAGTCCTTGTACAACGCCAATAGTGTTATAACCTAAGAAGAATGGAGAATGGATGATGTGTACTGATTCCAGAGCAATAAACAAGATCACAGTGAAGTACCAATTTCCCTTACCTAGAATGGATGACATAATGGATTTTTTGAGTGGAGCCAAGTACTACACGAAGATAGATTTGAAGAGTGAATATCATCATATCAGAATCAGAGAAGGAGATGAGTGGAAGACAAAATTCAAGAAAAATGAAGGACTATATGAATGGTTGGTGATGCCTTTTTGATTGACTAATGCACTGAGTAATTTCATAAGGTTGATGAATGAGGTATTAAAGAAATTCTTGGGTAAGTTTGTGATTGTATACTTTGATGACATCTTTATTTTTAGTAAGACAAAGGAATAACGTATGTTGCATTTGTGACAAGTTTTACAGAGGTTGAGAGAAGAGAAGTTGCTGATAAATATCAAGAAGTGCAATTTCATGAAGGAAGAGTTAGTCTATTTGGGATTTGTGATATTTGTGGATGGATTGAAGATGGACCCTAAGAAGGTAAGAGAAATTATTGAATGGTATACACTAGAAAGAATTGGAGAGGTAAGATCATTAATGGATTGGCTAGCTTCTACCAGAAGTTTATTAGAAATTTTAGTTTAGTTTGTAGCCCTATGATAGAAGCAATGAGAGGAGAGAGAAAGGATTTCAAGTGGCCAACCAAAGAAAATAAGAGATTTGAATTGTTCAAGAAGAAGGTGATAGTAGCCTGTGTTGGCTCTACCATATTTTAGCAAAGTATTTCAAGTGGGCTACGATGCAAGTGGAAATGCAATTGGAGAAGTGTTAAGTCAAGAAGGAAGACTGGTATCATATTTGACTGATAAGTTAAATCATGCAAGGAGGAGATATTTAGTGTATGATAAGGAGTTTTATGCCATAGTTCAAGCATTGAAGAAATGGAGACATTATTTGTTTCCTAGCAAGTTTGTATTGTATATTGATTGTCAAGCTTTGTAGCGTTTGAGCAATCAGAGTAAGTTGAATCAAAGACACATGAGATGGGTAGAGTTCTCACAAAGTTATACCTTTATTTTGAAGCATACGAGTGGAACATCAAATAGAGTTGTTGATGCCTTGATTAGAAGGAGGCACTTTCTAACAAATATGAGAGTGGATGTATTAGGTTTTGAGGAATTGAAGAACTTGTATGAGGATGATCTTGAATTTGTAGAACCTCATAAGGCTTGTAAGGAATCGGTTATGGTGAATAGAAGTAAGTGGTTAGACTATTTCATTCAAGATGAGATGTTGTCTAGAGGAGTTTAGTTGTGTATACCTAGGAGTTCTATGAGGGAGAGTACGATAAAAGAGAAGCATAGTGGAGCATTAGCTGGACACTTTGGTGTTGACAAGGTAGTGGCATTGATTACTGAGAATTAGTTTTGGCCACGACTTCATGTTAGGAAATTTGTTTAGACCTATAGAATTTTTCAACTTGCAAAAGGTAATATTCATAATTATTGGCATTTGGCAGGAAAGGCAAAGAAGAAAGGAGAGTTTTTCAGAGTGGTGAGGAAGTCGTAGTCTGGTGGAGCCCAATAGAGAAAAAAGGAAAAATTAGATCTTGTACCTACCACAAGACCTAAAAGAGAAAGGAAAATCAAGACTTAACATGAGTCTAGTGCTCAACAAGGAAAATATGAATTTTTTCCCTCATCGAAAGTAAATCAGTTAATTGATGAAATAATTGTAGATGGTAACTTAAAGAATCTTGGAGTATGCTATTAGAATTTTGGTGAAGGAGATAAGAGAAAAGTTGAAGAGGCAGTTGTATTATATTTACATAATTTTAGCAAAACATTAATTGAATTGAAAAAGTCCATTCCAAAATAATTGTACAGTCTGATAGATGCATGAAGAATGATTGCAATAAATATTGATAGGGAGATGAAGGAGAGAGAGATAGTAAATATTTGTACTTGTATTACTCATGGTGAAGCCAAGAGGTTGATTGAGGAGGCGAATTAGAAGGAATTCCAAAGAAAGAAAATGATTAACAGATTGATGATTAGAAATGTGGAAGAGGTGACTAAAGAAATAGAGGATGTATGGATTAAGATAATTCAGAATGACCCTCTGTACAAGGATGCATTCAAACCATCTCAGCCAGAAGAGAAGCAAAGTGTTTCTATAAGTCACATTGTTGAGACTTAGACTAAGGATCAACCGGAACATTAAGGTAACACTACAACCCTTGAGATCCAACAGGTTGATATTGCACCAAGTGGCAACACCGATGCAAAAGATAAAGGGGATGGTGAAAATAAGAAGGTTGTTGTGTCTACAGAGGCTAAGGTTACTAAGGTAGATAAAGGCAAAGGAGTAGTAATTGTCACTCCTAATCTTACAAGGACCCCACCTCAGATTCCAATTAATCTTGATGGTGTTGTTGATCTTGGAGAAATGTCTCCTGTAGAGAAGCTCATGCTCACAGCTGTTGTGCAAGCCCAGGAGAGCCAAGATCTAGTGAAGTTGAAATCTGAAGATAAAAAGCTAATTTTGATGTCATTTGATGTTTTGTAGAAGGCGGCTCCTAATGTACACATAGATTCCAATAAGAGCCCCTTCGGTAAATTGTTACAATTAATTAATAGTGTAAATACCAGTTTGATTCTTTGGAGAAGACTGCTACACATAAATTTTTGGATAGATTCAAGGATGTTAGAAAGAAAACATTCTAGAAGATGATAGAGGATGATAGAGTACGATTAAATAAGAGACTGCAAATTATTTCTGACACATTGTTAGAAGCCAATAAATTGTACAATTTTTGCCTAATTTTCTCCAAATTCATTATAGATATAGATAAGCAAATATGTGTTTACTAGGGTAAGCTTGCTGGTATTTCTCAATCCTTTGATCCAAATGTAACATTAACTACAAGTATTGAAGGGTAGATTATAGCTCTTAATGATCAAATCTCAAGCCTCAAGCAGACAAGGACAAAGTTTTGACAAAAGTAGGTGAACTCTGGAACCTGATTGCCACCCAGTTGGACACCATATTAAGTAATAAGGTGGATTGTATGAAGGAGATGGCCCGACCTGTGTCATCTAACCTAAGAGAATTAGAAATTCATGCTACTCTATTTAGTGCATTTATCACAGTTTTGGACAACTTGAAGAGAGGGTGGGATACTCACCTAGGATTTTTTAAGACTACTTATGCTGAAATTTCAAGTATTTATAAATATATGTATATAAATTTTGGGCAGAACCCCACCTTTGGCATTTTTGTCAAAGGGGGAGAGGAACGGTGAAAAATGTATAGTAATGAAGAGTGGAATTATTTGTCTAAGGGGGAGCCTTAGAAATTCTTAGGATTCTTTTGAACCACTGTACAGTGCTCAACACTTACTCATTTTTCACAAGTGTTGCCATCAATGCCAAAGGAGGAGATTGTTGGCAATTGACACTCATCCTGCGGTCTCTAGTGATTCCTAGTGGTTTCTGGTGGCTGATTATTGGTTTAGGGTTGTCATTGAACAGGAGTACCAGAAGAACAACTTTTGAGATTGTTACCGGAGCACACCCTAGAGGTATATCATAATTGATAGACATCAGTAATGAAGATAAAAGGACCGCAGAAGCAGAACAATTTGTAGAGCATATGAAGACAGTACATACTCAGGTCAAACAACATTTGGAAGACACAACAAAGAAGTATAAGGAGAAAGTAGATGAAATAAGGAGACGTAAGGAATTTGAAGTTGGAGATAAAGTGATGGTGTATCTAAGAAAAGAGAGATTTCCAATCATAACCTATAACAAGTTAAAGATGAGGCAGTTTGGACCTTGTAAGATCTTGAATAAATTCACTTCTGGAAACCTATTTTAAGTGGAGTTAATTGATACTTTGGAAATTTCACCTATATTCAATATTGCAGACTTACATCAGTATCATTAGACAGAATTCAATGAAGACATTATAGCAGACTTGGAGAAGCGGATATCCCGAAGGGAACCAAACTAGATTGATGATATTTTGGATAGTGGAATTGGGCATAGCACCCGGAGCAATCAAAAGAGAGAATATCTTGTGAAATGGAAGGGCAGACTAGTTGAATGTTCATCATGAATTTCTCAGGTAGAGGTGGACCACCTTTGTTTTCCTTTGAACCTAGAAAAGTGAGGGACTCACTTTTTCAACAACCCTGAATGTCTGATGCAAGAGTATCTATGATTCATGGAAATCTTGCATCAACCAAAACTATTTTCTTTTTAGTTTGTTTCCTATTTTGTAGTTTCAACATTTCTTTCTACGTTTCTTTGCATTTTCTCATTAGATCTTGTAGAGATGGATTTTGTCTGTGGACTTTTTCATGTACCTTATACTCTGTCTGTGGGATGTTTGGATATTTTTTTGGAAAGTTATCACTTCCAAAACAAAGACAATTTTCTAGCTTGGAACACCATAACTGCTTGGACCTATTTTGCTATTGAGGAATCTTGTGGATCCTTTTCATAGCTTGCAGGGCCTCAATTTGATGTTACCAACATTCCTTGGTGTGTGGACAACCTTCCCTTAGGTCTACACTTCATCCTATGGATTTTTCAGAGGGATGTCTTTGGCAGAGGTTGACCTGGTTGTTTAAATCGCTTCATTTTGTTCATCAGCATTTGTTTCATCCTGGGCCAACGTGGATCATTCCCATTCATATAAATCAATACAATTGAGCTTGTAGAGATCATCATTATAACATAGAAGATAAATATAAAGGTTAAGAAGTCCATAATCGACTGATATTGTATTTGAGCATGTATGTGAGCAGGCCAATGTGTCGAATCTTATAGGCCACATGTTGTCGGTAGTTTCTAATTGATTTTCATGATATAATAAAACCTATTCTACATTTCCTCCATCACATTGTGTTTCTTCTATTGTGTTAACTCTTGTTGCATGATCTAGACTATTCTCTTTGACGACCCTCCTATCGTGACTACACCAGATTGTCAAGTAAAATAAGGTATTTTAAATAATTTTGTTGTGTTTTCTCTCAAAGAGTAGACCAAAAATTTGTGATTAAAATAAAATTATTACAATTATAATTATAGTTATCTAGATTTGGTTTAATTATAATAAATATTTTTCAACTTTCTGATATGTCATAGCAACATGACTTATGCACCTACATATATTGACTTAGTTTTGTATGGTCCTAAAGAAGCCTCCCTTGCAATGTCTTGAAACTTTGATTTCCAACCCTATTTAATTTCCATGACACAACTTAGTATATTGCCCTCTTGGGTGAGGAGACAAGAAGGATGTTCATGGATAATAACTATTTAAGTGTATGCATCCCTTTACCATTATTACTTGCATAATAGGTGTTTTGGCATAGTATATATTTATAGTTGTTATTTGTATTGTTACCAATGTGTAAAGTCTTAGGCATCACAAATATGTTGTTGAAATTATATCTATTTCAACTATTGAAGGCATGAGTAATTTATTGAAGAAAGGGTAGATTAGGGAAGTTGTAGATCACCCACATGCATATAGAATAATGTATATGAATAGATGTTTAAAAAAAAATACTCAAGTTTTCAAGTCATGAATTTTTGGGCATTACACTTGAATATAGATCTTATTGTCATACATTTTCTTGTATCTTAATATTGTACATCCTAATTCTTTTGTATTTCATGTACATTCCTATTCCCCTAGGAAGTTACAAAATATGTTCCTAACTCCAATCCTCACAATCTTGAAAAAAAATTATGGGCATATCAATTTAGGTCTTGTGCATGTTTATATCCCTTACAACTTCCTTACTTGAATATAGATCCCATGGTCATAAATTTCCTTGAATCTTATAGTCTTTTCATCTCTCTTAACAACATGTATACTTACATCTATATGATATAGACTTGTCATATCTAATTTTGTGTACTTATACACCATAGAAACACTATTTAAGCTACAAATTATTAATGTGGCTCTATAACCTAAGTACTTATATTAGAGGATTTATTCATGGATTTTCCTCCCATCATTGCATTTTCTATTGGGCTTCTTGAACCTACATTTAAATAATAAACTTATATGTAGGCTTGGACTACCCCTTTGCAACCCACAATAAGAAAAAGTACTTCATTGCTCGTATATGGAGTTAACCATGTGCATGAAAGAAATAAGGATAGCATATTATTGAATGAAATAGTTAACAGACTTCATAGATGAATGAAATGGACTTGACCGATTTCTTTATTAAATAGATAACTAAAATTAGTCTAATTTAATAAAATATCTTCTTTAAAAATTAATTAAATTAGTAAGCTATAGAAGTCACAGATAATAAGGTAATAACATGTATACACTAGGTGATGCATTAGCAATGAGGCTCTAAGAGACGAATGAATAAATTATACAATAATTAGCTAAAATGGATGATTAGGTCCTAGGACAAGTTAGTGATGCAGGTGAAGAGGTCTTAAGAGTTGAATAAGCAACAAAGTCTCAGGTGATAACAATTGAACAATTAGGTGATAAGGTCCTTATAAATAAATGAATGGAATTAAGTGATGATTGGATGAAATAAATGATTAGATGAATGTGACATTATTTAAGTGTATTAAATTTCTTTTATATTAAATAAAATGAAGACTAGAATAAACCATTAAAGTTTATAACTAATCAAATTAATAATTTATTTTGCAAATATATATATTTTCAAATTACATCTTGCCTTTTAAAATAATAAATATTTATTTTAGGTAGAAAATTTCTTGCATCAAATTGGTTAATAAAGATAAATAATAATAACAACTTAATAAATCTCATCAATATATATGGAAAATTGAACCTTTCTCAAAGTCAAGAAATAGGAGTGTGATGTAGAAATTTGCCCACAGCCAATGTACAAAAGAAGTTTATTATTGATTAACATTTTGAAAATATTTTTTTTAAGTTGTTGAGTTGTCCAATCTTAAAAAATAAGTTTATTATTGATTTACATTTTGAAAATTTGATTCGAGATGTTCAAGTGGAGGTATATTCTAACCCATAATTTCACCTTTCTTTTCAGAAATGATGCTAACATGTTTCTCTAGAGAGGGAAATATGTAGGTACGAGAAAATGAATGAATCAACTTAACACATTCAATGATCATTGAAATACTAAAAAAATACTCAAAAAGGAAAAAATATGATTTCTGACATATTTTCTTAAGGTAAGTGCTGATCTTCCCATCAATTAGAATTCATCAATGGATCACCTCATACATTTTTATGTCTTGTGACTGCTAAAAAAACAAAAAAGAACGATGCTAACATGTTTCTCTAGAGAGGGAAATATGTAGGTATGAGAAAATGAATGAATCAACTTAACACATTCAATGATCATTGAAATACTAAAAAAATACTAAAAAAGGAAAAAATATGATTTCTGACATATTTTCTTAAGGTATGTGTTGATCTTCCCATCAATTAGAATTCATCAATGGATCACCTCATACATTTTTATGTCTTGTGACTGCTAAAAAACAATTGTATTTTTCATAGACACTACTTAATATTTTATTAAGACCATTACCATAATCATCTTAAAAACTACTCCATACAAAACCATCATCTCTACACAAAAGCTACTCCCTATGAAAACCATCATCTCTATCCAACATTTCAATTCCTTTCTATGGGATCTCTTTACCTTGTAGACTGGCCCAAACATTGAGTGATCATTAAAGAAAGCACAAGAAAAAATGTGTTGAGATTTTTAGGACCACAATGTTATATGAATAATTTATGCATTCCAAGCACACCACTATATGTATAGATTGTTGGGTATATGAAGTCCAAAGGGAATTCTTTTCCGTCGAATAACCTTGTCTATTTATATTCCCTCTTGGATACTTATCCATATATAGATAATGTAATATTGCTTGTATGAATTTTCATGGAGTAATAAGCTAAAGCATATGTATGTTTGTCAAAAACACATATTAATATAAAATTCTCCTACTTCCTAGTGGATGTAGTCAATTTTGGTGAAGCACGTTAAAAAGTGTGTTATATGTCTCATTTTTTTTTGTCTTTTGATTTCAATCATTTTTGCACATTCTTTTATTCACGTCAGATTTTCTATTTTGTTAGATTGATTTTGTTTATCAATTAGCTTAGAATTAATCATTTCTTAATTAGGTCATAGGCTTTATTTGGTAGAACATCCCACCAGACTCGTCTATTGTCTTATGTTGGTTTTCTACGAAAGTTTTTATGCCTAAAAAAACAAAAGAAAATATTAACAGGAGAGGATGCATGTTGAAGAATAGATAGAAAAGTGGCCATCACAAGTACTATACATAATAGCTATATGCACATATTTGGGATTGCAGGCTATTTTCTCTTTGGTTCTACTTATTACTAGGTTACATTCTTTCCCTTTTTGAAATGTCAGTGCTTCCTTAAATGAAAATGTCAAAGGTGATGACTTACCCAACTGAAAATCCTCCTACTGAAAAAACCGTAGTGATAATATCAAATCACCTCGGCCAGTGACCACGACTATTGTGAATGAAAAACAATCACAAGTGAAAGAATAAAGGAATCAAAGTCCCACATTCTGACAAAGCATACAATTTCCTCTAGGTTGTCCAGGTTGTGCTCTAATGACTGATGTTGAGCTCTCTGTTCTAGCAAATCACTACAAGATCCACCATAATACTCAACCAGTCACCGTCATGCTTCAAGTTCAAGATAATTAGGTCTTTATTTATAATGTTGATTCAACTTTAGTGTTTGTTAGTATTTTAAGATAACAGCAAACATTTCAATACTGCATGTGAATGCACATGCATATTTTTGTTTATCCTATTCTTAGTTTTAGGATTTGTTATTTGGTTAGCTATAGTTAACTCCAATTCTACTCTGCCTACCCATTTTCCAATAATTTTACATGTTGTGCATGCTTTGTTATGAGTTGTAAATGGAGGAGTCAATTGATTGGAATGCCCTTTCTGTCAATGATAGAACAACCAAGAAGGAAACAAGGAAGAAGAATGCTCAATCTTTGTTTCACATTCAAGATGGGTGGGAGGCTCTATAAGAAGCTTACCAAGCTACTTCTCAAGTTCAGGTTGTTAAGCTATAGATGTTGAATAGAGAATTTGAGAATTTGAAGATGCAAGGAGCTAAAAGTATAAGTGACTATTATGTCAAAGTCAAAGATGTGGTCAATAAAACTGCTACACTTGGTGAAACTATGAGCAATGAAATTTTGATAATAAAAGGTGTTGAGAAATTTGACACCAAGATGGAATAATGTTGCCATAATCATAAGAAAGAAAGAATTTGACAACACTTCACTTCAATGGATTGGTTGAATCTCTGATGTCTAATGAAGAAAGATTGAGAGTTTATTTTGAAAGTGTTGAGAAAGCATTTTCCTCTAAATTACAAGTCATGCAAAGAATAAAGATGCTAGTAGCAGCAACATAAAAAATAATCAAGGCCAAGGTAAAGGGCAAAGTCAACATTCTTTAAGATGAAACAGAGACAGAGGTGGCTCAAGAGGAAGTATATGTGGAATAATCACAGGTTTTTAAAGTGGAAGGAAAAGAGAATCATGTCTATAGATTGAAGAAGGATTTGTATGGTCTCAAGCAAGCACCAAGAGTATGGTATGCTAAGATTGACAGATACTTTTAGGAGAGCGTCTTCGAGAGAAGTAAGAGTGAACCTACCCTTTACTACAAATAAGAAGGTATTGATATTCTCATCATAAGTTTGTATGTTGATGATCTATTGTATGTGGGTAATAGTTCTAAGATGAAAGATGAATTCAATGTTGCTATGATAAATGAATTTGAGATGAAAGATCTTAGTCTCATGAAATATTCTCTAGGTATGGAGGTTTATCAAAGTAAGAATGAAATTTTCATTTGTCAAAGTATGCACATGATATGCTGAAGAAAATTGATATGGGTGATTGTTACCCTTCCTCCACTCCAAGTGCTCATGGATTTGTGATGTGTAGAGATGATGGCGCTGAATTAGTTGATCAAACAACTTACAAAAGTATTGTTGGGAGTTTGATGTTTCTAACCCACACAAGGCCTGATATTGCATATTTGATTTCAGTTGATTCAATATACATGACAAATCCATTAGAAATACATATGAAGGTAGCCAAGAGAATTTTGAGGTATGGAAAAGGCACTCTAAATTTTGGCATTCATTACTACTCTTCTAAAAGATTCAATCATGTTGCCTTTCATGATTCAGATTAGGGAGGTAGTATGGGTGACCATAAATCTACATTTGAAAATTGTTTCTCTTTTGGTTCTAGTTTGATTACTTGGAGCTCAAATAAACAAAACATTGTTGCCCTCTCATTTGTAGAAGTAGATTATGATGCAATTACTTCAGCTGGTACAAAGGCTATTTGGCTCAAAATTAAAGTTTTAGAAGGAATTGGAGGAAAGCAAATTCAGCCTATAGTGATCTATTGTGACAAGGTGAGTGCCATCAAGTTAGCAAAGAATCCAGTTCATCATAGTAGAACAAAACATTTTGATATGAAATATCACTTAATTCAAGATTTGGTATAGAAGAAGGAAGTTGAATTGAAGCACATAAACACTAAAAGCTCAATTTTTGACACTTGAGATCAAATTGTGAGCCCTCTCAACATCAAGGTCCGTATGTGGAGAATTGATGTTGAGCTCTCAGTTCCACAGGTCACTGCAAGATCAACCGTAATACTCAACTAGTTATCATCATGCTTCAAGTTCAAGACAATTAGTTCTTTATTTAGAATGCCCAATTCAGCTTTAGTGTCCGAATGCCCAATTCAACTTTAGTGTCCACCTACCTTTTTTCCAGTTATTTTACATGTTGTGCATGCTTTGTTATGAGTTGTGAATGCTTAGTTCTTTAATCTTTGAATTGTTTTTCCTTGGAGAAGCTAAAAACTCTATATATATGGCATCTTTGTATTATTCATTAAACTGCAATAAGAAAAACAGAGCTCTCTTGTTAAAAACAAAGTATTTTCTAATTTTCTTGAGATCAATGATTGATATTATTTATTTCTGAGTTCAATTGAGATGTTTATGGTTATATGATTTGATTATCAATTGTTTTCTCGGTCATGAATATTTAAGTTTAATAGCTGACTTTAGGAACAGGGGTAATTTTCAGATTCTACAACACTCACCAGCAGAACAAATCTTCAGAAAAATGCAACAAAAGGCACGTGAATTGTTTTATACAATACCCCAAATAAATCCTATCTCATGGACTGCAATGGTAACAGGATATGCCCAAAAATAGATCCATGTTGAGAAACATTTAGATACATTCAAGAAAATGCAATTGGCAGGCGTAAAAGCAAGCTCCAAATTGATCCATTTTGGGGATTAAAATTGGGTGAGCACTTTGTAGATAAAGAAAGGATCATTTGTTCATCTATGATTTGGTCTTCATTGTCTTGTCTCGTTCTCCATGTGACTTGAAGAAAGCCATGAAAATCCTTCCTCGATCAATGTCATTGACAATTTCAACTGCCAATTTACTGAATCAGTTCCTCGATCAATGTCATTGGCAATTTGTCTTTTATTTATTTTTTATTAGGTTACTCTCTTTGAGAATCATTTCTTATTTGTCTACAAACATTCAAAAATCGATTTGAAATTCACCCTTCTATTCAAAAATAAATTGTTGTTTTAATTAGAATGATTAAATAATGAATTATATTGCTTTCAAAAGTAAAAGTTAAAAATACGTACAAAAGTAAAGTAAAATTTAAAATATAAATATATCTCTTGCAGATTCATAACCTCACATGTCAGGGGCATCTATTCTGGTTTCAAAACGGACCTTTCTTACAGCGTGTTAGTGACAGGTTAGTCAATGGCAGCCGTTAATTGCAAAATCGACTGTGTAAAACGCGCGTCTCTTTTGGTGGAACTTGCAGGCTCGTGGTCCCTTGTCGCAGAGTTTTCAGTATATACCCAAAGGATAAAGAATGCACTTGCTACATCTAAAGCCTGAACCCATCAGAATGACGTCTCAATCATTTATTTACAGAGGAGGTTTAGTCCCAAGATTGAAAATAGAATAATGTACTACCATCAAAACACTCATATTGTAGTTTTGGAGAACCAGATATTGGGGTTTGGTTTACCAGACAACAAGATTAGGTTCAAGATGATCTGATCAAACTTCAAGAAGAATTCAAAGAAAAGGCAAAGACAGAAGATCTCACTAAACTAAAAATAGACTTCTCCTGCAGATTTCTGCTCTGAAAAGATTGAGCGGGCAAAGAAATTTAACCAATAGGCCTTGCAAACTATATACAGTGCCATTTCATATCGCTGCCCACTCTTCATTGTCTTTGTAAATCAATCCTCTACTGGCCACTGTTTCTTCAGCAATGAAAAGTTTATAAATCGATAGTTTATTGAGCAATGAATGAGCTGTGCATCTTTTGTTTGTCCTAGTTGGTATTGAGGTTCGCTACCAGTGACATTGTGCTTATCATTGTGCCCTTATGCTGTTTGGTACGCTTTTTGGTTTAAGCATTCAAATTTTGCCTTCATTCCGTTGTACAGTATGTCATTCACAATGATAGGAAATTTTACATCTTCTTGCCAAAGGTATTATCCAGATGGAGCATCCTAGGTGTCGAAATGAAGCAGGTGTTGTGGTTCCTGTGCGTGTGCACCCTGTTCTTATCTCCACTCGGCATCAACAAATAGATTGCTACAGATCTCAAGGAGCATATATTGTTATACAAGCCGCCAATGTTGTGGTAGCTGGGCTTGCAAGGCGATGAATTATGCAGTCTGAGATAAGCACAATGGAGATCAATTTAAACATTAAAGGGAAACAGAATGAAAGGAAGTATTTGGTCACAATTAGTGATTTTTTAAATCTTTTTCTGCAGAGTATTTGAAGTGGGTCTCTTCCGAAATGTCATTTGATTCATTTAGTCTTGATGGGTGTTTTCACGTAGCGTGAGACTTGTTTACAGGCTTTCCTCATTGCACAATGTCTTCCAAATTGGTGGCATGAGAATTTTAGTGGTTAAAAGCAACAATTGCAATGGCAACTGCAGAGCATTCCTACCAGTGATCTTAAATCAACATGGTCTTCTATTCTATTTAAGAAGTCTCTTTTTTTGTCAGCTAAAGATGATATGCTATTATTTGTAGCTGACTTGTATAGCTATGGTTGATGAAACTGTTCTTTTTTGGGCATGGCTTTATGTCTGAAATTTGGGGTTTTCTTTTGATATTATAATATAAGTATGGGGCTTGCCTTTTTGTCTAAAAATAAAAAAATTTAAAATAGAAATTAAAAAAATTGATATAAATAAATTATTATTTTAATTGAAATGATCAAATAATAAATTATAGTGTTTTAAAGAATAAAACTAAAAATTACACAAAAGTAAATTAAAATTATAATTTGAAACATAAATTATAAAAATGGATATAGAATTATTATTATTATAAATAAGATGATCAAAATAATGAATTATACTATTTTAAAAAATAAAATTAAAAATTACATACAAAAGTAAATTACACAAAAAGTAAAAATAAAATAAAATATCTTTTTATGAATGAAATAGTTACAAATTGATATCACAATGTCTTTGAAATAAAGATATTTATAATAATATTTAATTAAAAAACATAACTAAACTAATTATACTTGTTAAACAAATCTTTCCATCAAATGTTTCCCACTAAAATTTAACCCATATATTAACTAAAAGGGTTCATCAAAAATAAAATTTTAAAAGTGAGATCAATTGAAATGAAATAATTGTTTGGCCTTAGATGGCTTAAACTAGCACTTCCATCTAAAGGAGGTGCAATGGTTGGGTCATTGTAATCTATATAGAACGTTCTATAAATTTAAAGTAGCATTGTTAATGTAAGATAAAGCCTCAAAATAAAACAAATCTAAGCTCTTGAACTTGAATTAAATTAGATTTGATTGGTTTTCAAATATTAAATCTATCACAATAGGTGGTGAGAACATGAATAAGTCTACATTTGGTTAAATGGCAAAGTCCATGTTGTAGGCACCTAGATAGTGTTGAGTTTAAATCTTTTGCAATATAAAAGAAAACACAACAAACATTTTGATCTCACAAAGAGACAAGCAAGCTTTAACCTTTTATTCTTTTTCAAATAAAATGTTGTGCCTTGGGTAAGGCTTTTTATAAAGTTGCAAATTTAAAATGGTTATTAATAAGATAATTAATAAAGCAGGATTAATTAATTATTTAAATAGTTTGGCCTACTACAGATTTATTGTAGCCTACGCAGAGCCTTAGTTATTATTGCAGAGAGCTCTTCACCTTTCTGTGCGAGTTTCAACGAAAACAAAGAAACCCTAATTTTTTATTTTCTTAAATACACCCTCCCTCTATTTTCTAAGGCCCCAGGATGCAGGTTCCAATCTCCGAGGCGAAATATACTCGAGGCAATTTTTTTTTTCTGATGCCCAAATGAAAAAAAAAAAATTATGTCCAGCGGATATCTGATTGAAGGAAATTGTATTTTGATGAAGCACATTTTTCAGATCTGTTGGAAGGCGAGAAGTACGGGCTTACATCTCGGGCTCTTAGGCATAGGTAGATCGATACATAGAAAGAATGAATGTAGATTTTTAGTTGGGCTGCTAAAACTGTATTTGGTATTTTTGGTGTGCTAGCTAAAACAAGTAGAATAGGAGCTTTGCTTAGCTTTGTGACGTGTTTTATTTTGGGTTTCGTTTTTCTTCTTATCCCCCTTTCCACTCATTTTATGTGTCCTCGTTTTAGGGCTTTGCAAATTAGTTTAATACGTTATCATTGTCAGCAGTGCCGTTGATTTTGTTGAGCGCTTCTTCTTGTTATAGGGTTTTAGTGAACGAAATTCTGTGAGTGGAGGTGTCTTATTAGAAAAAAAATGTGCGAGGAGAATGGCTATTTTCACTCTGTAGAAATTCTCAGGAGTTTTAAATGAGAACGAAGTTCCCCGACGTAAGGAACCTGACTGTTTTGCCTTAGATTTGTTTTTAATAAATGGTTTCTTTAAGAAGGACGCTAAATGCTTTAGATTATTTGACACAGAATGTGACTCTCTGTTATGTTTCTAAAGTTAATGGCAGGGACCCTAAAATTTGATGTGCATTTTGACTTTTTGTTAATTTAAAAGGGCTTTACTTTTTTGAAGCTTCTGTTAATATTTTGCAAACCCTTAGAAGTTTTTTTTAATACAGTAAGGTGAACACTTTTTTTTTTCGGTTTTTTCTCTTAAATAGTTTTTTCATGGTAAGCAACCTGTATTTTTAGAGGCGCCTCTGAATGTTAAGCAAATCCTTGGAAGTTTAGAGGATTATTGTGGATTTTTTTGTTAAGGTTTTGTTAAATATTGTTGTGTATTTATCTGTTATAGTGACTGATGATTTTGAGTTTTTTGTGAACATTTTGCAAATCTTTGAATTTCTTTTTTTTATAAAAAGGGGTAAAGATTTATTCAGAAATCATAGAATTACAAACAAGACAGCAACAATAATTAAACGGATCCTAAAAAAACCACCACTACAAAGTCCAGTGATCATAGCAATAGATCTGATAGACAGATTTCCAATGATAATACCTCTTCGGAAAGCCCTCAAAAAGATGACGTTGTAAAGCTAGCTACTTTGGAATTACACCAAAAATCAGGAGGTATACCATCTGGAGTCGCGAAGGGCCTCAAAAATGACAATGAAAATGAAACAAACATAAAAGAGAAATTGATCCTACACCACTGGGTGCTCTTGCATCATCATGTCTTCTACCATTAACTTGTCTAAAGTTTCAAAATAATCAGGAGGTATACCATCCCTTCCACTAAAATCCCAACCATGAACATACTCTGAAGCCCACTTGGCCAAACAATCAACCACTCTATTCCACTCCCTGGGAATATGACAAAAGGAGACAAATTCCAATGTATTACACATTTGTAAAATCTGTCTGACCACGGAAGCTAATTGCCAACTCACATCATTCAAATTTTGTTGGTTCAACATGTCCACAACAATCTGAGAATCCGACTCACAAATAATCTTCCTCCATCCTAAAGAACCTCACTCAACAACAATCTTAATAGCTAGGGCCTCCATAAGATTGTTAGAGTTCTGCCCAATAGAGAAGAAAAAAACTGCACAACCATCATCACCTCTACCTATACATCCAATACCCACATGTCCAAGATTCCCACGGGAAAAGCCACCTATATTAATTTTTAAGATTCCCACAAGAGGGAATTCACCTTCCATCTCTACTTATCCACTGCTTTGCATGTCAAGATCTATTTCCAGCAGCATGGTCCATTTTAATGTTTTCCAATTATAGATTCCTTACAATAGCATAATCACCCGGATCAACATTTTCAGACAAATTGCACTTAGCCGAGATTGTCTCCTTAAGCCTATTAACTATCTTCTACCATAGTTGAGGACTCCCTATATGTGAATCACAAAAGACCCTTTGATTCCTTTCCAGCCATAAATTCTAGATAATAAGAGCTGGCCCAATAGCCCAGGCCACTTGAAGAAAATAGATCTTTGCTAGGGGTTTGCCCAAGCTATCCCAAAATTCAATTAAGGAGGTATCATGAAAACAAGCATGTTGCCAAGCCTCCCACCGCTTGTGCCAAATCTCCCTAGAGAAAGGGCATAGAAAAAATAAGTGAGAGCAGTTTTCCTCATTATGCATACAAAGATAACAGATAGATGGTCCCTAGAAGCCTCTCTTACAAAGATTCTCCCACGTGAGGCATTTCCTCTGAGCAACCAGCCATAAGAAGAAATTACATTTCAACCAAGAGAAGCTATTCCAAACCTTCTTCCACCAAGGAACATCCATCAAGCCATGCAATTTCCTATCAGGCTGAGCATAACCTTCAACAATAGAAAACTTGCCATTTGGATTAGGACCACAAGCCAAAATATCTCTCTCCTTGAAGGAACTACATAACCTACCCTCCAAGATATTAACCAACACCACATGATCTTCATCCAAACTACCCAAGGGCCATTCAAGAGGATCCTTCCAACAAGTCACCTCAACCTATCTAATGTGTCTAACTGTTTAAAAATTCTCCACCTTAACCCATCCAGCATCAGTGAAAATGTTGGAAAGAGGTTGAAGCTCTGGATAACTAGACAAAATGGGAGGGTGACCATCCCAAGAGTCCTGCCAAAAAAGAGCTTCAGAGCCTCTATTACAAATCCAGAAAATGTCATCTTTAATAAGTCAAGCACCTTCTTTAAGAGTATCCTAGATACAAGAGCCCCTACCCACTAAACTAAGACGAGACACCTCATGATCATTAGCACCAGGGAGATACTTGTGGGTTAAAATATTGGCCTGGTCCTGATCCTGACTATTACACCACCTCCAATACAGCTTAGCCGCCAAGGCCTTGCTAACCAAAGCAATAGCTCTGAGGCCAAGACCCCCAGTAGGTCTCGGTCTACAAACAGAGTACCATTTCACTAAACTCAACTTAGAAGAAAGAAAACTACCAAACCAAAGAAATTGACGGGAAAGAGCATCAAACTCTCTCACAAAACTAGAGGGAGGAACCTGCACAAAACACCTATAGATGGGAAGAGCTTGCACCATAGTCTTCAGAAGAGTCTCTCTTCTAGCAAAGGATAACCACCTGTAAGTCCAATGATTAACCTTACAACTAAATTTATCCAAAATTTCTTGCCAAAAATCTTCATGTTGAACCCCCAAATCTAAAGGAATCCCGAGGTACAACAAAGGAAGGGACCCCGTCTGAAATATGAGGATCCTAGCAATCCTATTCTAAATAAGCCGAGGGGTGTTAAAGAAATATATGGATGATTTATCTTCATTAATTTTTTGACCTGAGGCTTTGCAATAGATATCCAAATCTCTCCTGAAATTCACCACATCATTGATTCTAGCTCTGCCCATCAAACCTATGTCACCCACAAACTGGAGATGGGAGTAGGGAGGTAGAGCATTACTCCAACTCCAGGCCTGAATAAGACCATGTCTCACCTAGGAAGTGATAAATCTGCTAAGAACTTCAGCCATGAGAATAAATAAATAGGGAGATAAAGGGTCCCCTTGCCGAAGCCCCTGCGAAGCACTAAACAATTCTAAGGGTTCCCCATCAATAAGAACTAAGAAAGAGGTAGAAGTCACACAACTAGGAACCTAATTCACCCACTCTTCTCGAAAACCAAAAGCCAAAAGGATCTTCTGTAAGAAATCCCAACTCACCCTATCATAAGCTTTGGCCATGTCAAGTTTAATAAACATAGCCTTCGCCTTAGAGGAAGCCATCGAATGAATAGCCTCCATCACTATCACAACTCCATCAAGGATCTATCTTCCATCAATGAAACCGCCTTGCTCCTTAGAAACCAAAGTGCAGAGGAGAGGTTTGAGTTGTTCAACAATCAATTTAGTGATTATCTTGTAGACAACATTACATAAAGCAATAGGCCTATACTGATCCAAGCCATTAGCCCCCTCCTTCTTAGGAATGAGAGCCAAGAAGGTAGAATTCATAGATTTGAGCATTTGTTTATTCCTATGATATTCTTGAACCACATCTAGAAGATCATACTTTATAATCTCCCAAAATTCTTGAAAAAACTCAATAGGAAACCCGTCAGGGCCATGAGCCTTGCCTTTTCTCATTTGAAACACAACCTTCTCAAGTTTAGACAACAAAATGGGGTGCAAGAGAGCATCATTCATTTCAACAGAGACAAGAGGGGGAATACAGTTCAAGATGGCCCTCTCTTCCACCATAGCTTCAGGATCCTCTTTGGTAAACAAATTAGAAAAAAAACTGATAGCCTCTATAGCAATTTCTTCTTTAGATGAAAGATGAACCCCTTCTGAAGAAATGAGAGAGGTAATAGAGTTACCATACCTCCGAGACTTAACAGAATAATGAAAAAAAGAAATGTTTCTATCACCTTCTTGGAGCCAATCCACACGAGACTTTTGTTTCTAGAAAATCGCCTCACGTAACTCCCACTCTTCTCAGTCCTTTAGAGCAAGAGACTTGGCCCTACTGAGCTCCACAATCATCCCTTGATCTCGAATTTGACGCATAACCTCATCTAGCTTGGATTGAGTTGTCATCTTGTGTCTATGCAAGTTCCCAAAACATTATTTATTCCACCTCTTCAGCCTATATTTTACATGTTGTAATCTCTTCCCTAAGGAGCACATAGGCCACCTATGGTCAGGCACCCCTTCATACCACCAATCAACCATAAGATCCCTCAATGACTGATCATGAAGCCACATCAATTAAAATTTGAAAGAGGGATTTTTGGAGGTTCTAAAAGATGTAATAGAAAGCTTAATAGGCCAATGATCAGAACCCCTCCAATCAAGAATTTTTGAACTGGTGGACCACCTATCATGCACCCAAAAGCAGGAAACCAAAAATCTATCAAGCCTTTCAGAAATAGCCTCAACACCACTCCTCCTATTGTTCCATGTAAGGACACCATTAATTGGCTTCACATCAATGAGATTCAAGAGACCAATATTATCTCTGAGTAAATTTGAGGAAGGATCAAGCCTGAATAACCCAACTTGCTTTTCCTCCAAACTAGTAACGACACTAAAATCTCCAGCCAAAATCAAAGGGAGAAAAGGCTCCTAAGCCTGAACAAGATTGATGTGAGCCCAAAGATGAGACTTACCCACAAGATTAGTAGGAGCATAAATATTAGAGAAGAGGCATCTTGCTCCAGTCTCAAAGCTAGAAGCGACCATAGAAATGGAAGACTTGCTAGGAAACCACCACAAAGGGGAAACTTTCCTTGGGTTCCAGAAGCAAGCAACCCCCCCTAAACTACCATGAGAGGTCACTCCCTACCAAAGGCCTTGGGGCCAGACATGAAAAGCACAACTGGTTAAACCATCCACTGAAAGCTTGGTTTTCTAAATAAAAACAACCTCAGGAGACTCAAAGTCAATTAATCTGTGAACAACCTTTTGTCTAGGGATATTGTTCAACCCCCTTACATTCCATAAGAGCCTAATAATTTATGTGGTTGAGAGAAGTGGGAATCAATGGGCTTCACAGACCCCGACTCAACCAAAGTATTACCAATAAGCTTAATCTTTTCCTGATCTATTTTTCATCCACTCCTTTAAGGTTCGTCTAAAGATCCCTTTTTGAGGATCTTCTGCTGCAAGACTAAAACAGGTGGGGCTTTGTTACTCTTCATTGAACCTGAGGCCACTATAGCGGAAGGACGATTAGACACCATGACCGTTGCACCTTCAGGGACTTGTGACTCACTAAGATCTCTATTGACCTGACCATGGGAAGGCAAATCGTTAACCATTTGAACATCTTGTTGATTCTCCAAAGATAGGGCCCGACCCTCTTTCTTGCAATCCCCATCTAGCACCTCATGTTGAAGTTGGGCACCCAAGGATATTTCAACTGGAACTCCTTCCTCTTCGACCAACTCCTCTAGAACCTCAAACCTATTTAGGGTGACAACACTTTTCCTATCCAACCAATTTCTCTTATATCCCTTGTCTTTATTTCGAGGTTTCATAGGAATGAAGCCATCTTTATTAGCAGGACCATTAGGCATAGGGACTTTCCCCTTATCTTCCCCCAAAATAGAGTGAGGAGGATCGAAAACAGCCAATTTAGAAGATTTATTTCTGGGACATCTCCATTGTAAATGATCATATTCATGACAAATTCTGCATCTAAATGGCAGGGTCACATAGTCCAACTGTTGGATCCAAGAAGATGTCCCCAAACAGATTTCCATAGAGTCTAGCAAAGGATTATTTAAATAAACTTCTACACATATACGAGCGTAGGAAATTACCTTTTGATCTTGAGTTTGTGAAGCCGAACCCACAGGTTTACCAAGAAGCAGTGAGATTGAGTGAAGAATATCTTCTCTCCAGAATTCAAACGGAAGCCTCAGCAATCAAATCCACATAGGAACATGAGAGGGAAGCTCCTTAGTAGAATTAAACCCAATATGCCAAGGTTTGATAAAGAGTACCACCTGGTTGAAAAAATAAGGGCCACCCTCAAAAGCCTTGTTCTTGTCTGCCAGGATGGAAAAAATAACCCGAAAATAGTTATTGGCTACCATAAGTAGCTCCATGTCTCCTTTAGGATTCCAGACACAGCATGCCCAAGACTCTAAAACAGGTATAGAGAGGCAAAGATCGATAAATTTGCATATGAGGGCATGATTGCACCAATATTCAACATCCTCTGAAATTTGCTCAGGTTGAATAACCAGAACTGGACGATCTTGGGATCTCTCCAAACAACCATTCAAGCTTTTCATGCGAAAAGGCTCTTTCAAAGAATAACTATCTACCCCTGTTTGGGAGTGACCAATATGTTCCTTTCCACATGCATGCATCAAATGAGACGGATCCGCCATATCCAGATCTCCAGAGACCATCTGAGAAGAGGACAATCCTCTATTCTCCATGGATCTAGAGAAAATACCAAAAGAAGAAAAAGAAGAGGGGAGGAAAATTCAACCCCAAAAGCCACACACCCCAACAACAAACCAGAGCAGAAGAAACCCCCACTGGAATGAAGCAAGAAGAGCACAAGACACAAGCTAGGGCATGTCAGCCCTAGCATGACACCCACAAACACGTAGAATCGTTGTTTCCCAAATCTCTAAAATTCTTACCAAAGAGAGATGATATTTATTTATTTAATATTTTCTGACATAAATTTAGGGGAATATTGTAAAGGATATATTTGAGTCTTTTAGATTAGGATATTTTAACAAGCACTTCAAGATTTTAGATGCCCTTAGTTTAACTGTTTGCATTTTTTTTTTTTGAATATTTGGAATGTTGATAGAATATTTAGAGCTCTATTTTAGTTATAAATATATCTTTGATAAAATATTAATATATATTTTCTATATAGTATATAATTAAATTTAATATTAGATTAAAGATAAATATTATTATTATATTTAAGTCTTTATACACAATAATATAATTCAAATGATTATATTAAGATTAAATATATTTTTGATATTAAAATAAAAACAAAATTAAATATGTTAATTATAAAATAATCAATGAATAATAAAATTATATATAATAATTTATTAGTCAGGTTAAATATATTAAAATTATTAAAATATAAAAAAATGAGATTAAGGTTTTGAATAAATAATTTAATATCATGCATATTATTAACAAATATTATTAACATATAATATATATCCTTATCATATAATATATAAAGATTTAATATAGATTTAATATTATTTAAAGATTAATATATTAATTATAAATCATTTATTAATAATAACATTACTCAAAATATATAATAATAAATCTATTAAAAATAATTATATTAAATTTTTCAATTAAATAATTATTAATTAAAATTAAGATTATTATTATTAATTTTTGGGTTATAATTTAAATAAATGATTATGACTTAATTTATAATTCTTAATTATATGATAACTTTAATCTTAATTCTTATTTATTATTCTAATTTTAAAATCATTATGATAATGATTAGGATTAAGATTAGGTTTTTAACTATGTTATAATTATGGGCATTCTCTATTATATTATTATTCAAAGTACTTTTAAACAAAAAAAATCATTATTATTGCAATACTAAAAAGGCAAGTACTATGTGGCACTTGTTTCTCTACGCATTTATATCTATTTGAACATATTGAAACAATTTTTTCTAATAATTTAAATATATATATTATTTTTGAATAAAAAATTAGCATACTTGTATACAACATTGGATAGTTTACTTAAATCAACTGTAAAATATTCATCTTATAATCATTTTAAAGAAACTAAAATATAAATGATATGATAGTGCTTTCAACTTATTGAATATATAAATAATAATTAAATTAAACCAATCTTAAAAAAAATTTCTTTGACATTAAATATAATCTAATCAAATAAATTATTTATTTATTTTCTACATTTTTCTATAATCACTAGTAAAATAAGCTTTATATTTATGTACTGATATTATAAATCCAACCTAATATTCATGAATCAATAACCATAATGATAACTTGTATCCACGCCTCACATTGAGCCCACGTTATTTTATTTATCCCCACCCCATACGAGGCAATGCATTTAAACTATAGTCCATATAATTTTATCCTAATAATTATGAACTTATCACACCCCATACGAGGAAATGCATTTAAACTATAGTCCATATGCTCATGGCAAGGACTATATTATCTTTATATGAAAAAATTAATAATATAGATTGATTAATACAACATAAAATGGCAATTTAGTTCTTGTTTTAAAGTAAAATAAAAATTTATTAAAATGTTATAAATTAATGAAAATTAAAGTAAAAAATTATTTAAATAATATTTATCCCGTTAGTATCATTTTGGGCCTACTAATTACAAACAGATTATTTCTAATAAAATCATTTTACTATTTAGATATCTTATCCTCTTTTTAGAGATGCTTAATGTTTCTAGGTAGATAATTAAAATCATAGTTTTGTTTGTATTAACATATTTACTCTGGTTAGAAAATTCAATGTTATTCTAAATCTTTCTAAATTTTATGAGATTTAAGTGATATTTAAGAAATCCACACCAATGATTATATTTCATGTTGTTTGTGTTGTCAACTTTTTAATTTAAATGTTGTAATTTTATGCTTAAGTTTATATTACTTGTTATGTATTTTTAGAAATGAGCATACACATGAAAAAATGAATTGTTATGATTCTTCTCATATTATACAAATAATAATTTACTATTTATATTTATTTTAATTAATATTTTCTTAAAATTTCCATACACTACACACATGATCATGCGGTTCACACTTTGCACATTTTGATTCAAGATAATTCAAATTTAAGTAGAGGTATATTACATTCCAAAAATTCATCATATTTTATCGAAATGTAATAACATCATTGTCTTGAAAAGGGAAATATATATACCAAATATTGGACGAATCAACATGACAAATTCAATTATGATCAAAATATCAAAATATCAAAATATGTCACTTAAAAAATAGAAAGTGTAATGTGATGTTTGACATTTAGTATCAAAGTAAGTATAGATATCCCTTAATTGCTTATTTTTTTCATAATCATCTATTACACTTTTAGTTCTTCATTGTGCTTTAAAAAGTGATGTTTTTCATTGTTGTGAAATCCACACTTCACATAGATAACAATTGTGTGCTTTCTTTAATTATCAAGAGTTTCCAATTATTCCTTGCGAGTTACATGTAAAAAGTGTGTAATCTTGATCATTTGGAAGGGTCAAGATTGTAGAAAGACTTATAATTGTAGCAATAGACATTGGTGCTTTCATTTAATACCTTTATCATAATCATCTTGAAAGAAACTCCCTATGACAACCATCACTTATACCAATAAAATTTATTCTCCTTTATGGGCTCCCCTATATATTTACACAACATTTATGTGATTCTAAAAGAAACTAAAGGTATTTGAGTTTCTTGAAGGCAATACAATTATACAAATGATCTATGCATTTTAAAGCATACTCTTCTAGGTATAGATTTTCTACATTACTAGATTAGTTTTTCTTATCAACTAGCTTAGAATTGCTCATTTCTTGACATTATCATTTTTTTTAAGTAAATATATTAAATGAATAAATATTATAATATAATCAACTAATTTAAAATATATTTAATTAAATTACTTTAAAGGATTAGAAGCCATGGGTAACAAAGTGATGGTGTGTGTGCATTAGATGATGAAAGAGCAAAAAAATATTAATAGATGAATGGATAAATCAGTGATGCAAGTGAAAAGGTTTTAAGAGATAATGAAAAAAAGTGTTAAGGGATGAATCCATGAAGTAGGTTATACTGATTGATGAATTAGATGATAAGGTCCTAGAAAATGAATAGATGGGATTAGGTGATTAGTAGATGAAATATATGATTAGTTGAAGGTGATTTTATTTAGGTAAATATAATTTATTTATTTTGAAAAATATGAACATTAGAATAAAAGATAAAATCATACAATCAATCATAGTATCACAAATTTATTTTTAGAATATTTTTGTTATCTAATTTTCATATAGATTATTGAAAAAATAAATATTGATTTAGATTGAAAAATTCTCACGTCTAATTGATTAAGACAAATAGTAACAATCAATTAAAAATCAAAAATCTCATCACGTCATTTAATTACAATATGACTATTATAAAGGTTTTGATATCATTACTACCCAAACCATATCATAGAAATTATGTAAAAGGTAATTGTAAATAGTTCATCTTATAATCATTAATTAAGTAAATTAAAAAAATGATTATATGATATTACTTTGAATTTAATCTCAACTCTGCACTCAAACCTTGCATATTCTTCTATATGCATTGTGGAAAACACATAGCAACTATTACTTTCAATTTTCTCAATATACAAATAATAAATTATATAATCCGATCCACAATAAAATACAAAGTCTCATTGACAAAAAAAAATATAACATAAAACTTGTTGTAGAGGACATTGAAACAAGAAATTGAACAAAACTTACAAAGATTACATGAAAGATGTGGAAAATAAAAGAATGTACAAAATATTAGAAACTAAACTATGATTGCACAATATTAACAAAAATAATAATCATAATATTAAGTTGTTGCAAAGATAAATCACTATAAGATTTTATTATAGTCATTATAATATAATTTTTTAAAGTTTTTTGGGATAACATAACTGTGAGGAATAATGAATAAACTAAACATGTGTCTCAATTGTGTTTTAGTTATGTTGCAAGATCCACTATTATAAGAGTTAGTTTAGGAATGAGTTGAATCAATTGTGAAAGTTGTTAATCTACAACAACAATTATTCCTCAGAAAAAGGGAATATTCCTCAGATCCCTTCTAATGAGGTGGTGACTTGTTCTGCCTGGCTGCTGATGACGCAAGTGTTGCTGTGTTGGCACTACACTAGGGCTTGCATTGCCATGATGGACTACGAATGGTTTGGAAACATGTTAGCTATTGCCGGTTGCTGTTGGCGCTTATTGCCTCGTTTCCAACAAATCATTACTAAAAGTGTCCCTGCAATTTCCTCTGTTTCATGACTAAGGAGTTGTTGGCTGATTAAAATGGGGGCGACAGGGTGAGATATGAATTGGATAAACCAGATGGTTTTAAAAATGACCCACTTGTCTGGAACTTCTGTGTTGAGGGTGGAATTGTTGATTTTCTAGATTACCTGAAGGGACATGACGAGCAACTCTCGAATGCCTTCGCTTCCTCCTAGTCTGGAAGGTGGGTCTCAGTTTGCAGGATTGCCTTCAATGTCTCCGAGGAGACTATTTCCCAAGTTGGATGGCCGCCACTGGAAGCGCACCAGTCATGTTGCTAACCTTGAGGGTATCAAATGGTTCTTTTGTAACCGTGAGGAGCCTGTCAAGCTGCAAGGCGGGTTTTCTTGGGAGGAGCTGAAGCACCCTTGTAGCATGATCTTTCTCATGGTCATGAAATATTTCACCCTCGAAGGCAGGTATAAGGTATTCTGCTATTACCATTTGTCTCTCCTCAATCACTTCCACAACAATGATTTGCTTTGATTGTGGTTTTATTTATTGCACTCCTTGGAAAGCTCTGTTAAGGACACTTTAGACCCAAAGCATGGGGATAAACCTCCATTCCTCCTCCACAAGGGTCTTATATATAGGTTCTATAAATTTCATGAGGCCCTTTGCCCCCCAAGGAATCTCTCGCTCTCCCAGCCCCCCATGCTGACTCCCCAGCAGCTCGCGGCCCTGTCTTTGGCTTTCCCTAAATTATTCAAATATCCCAGGAGGGCTTTCCTATGACCACCATGTCCCTACCTGCCTGTGCCTCAACTGTTTCTCTATCAGCGACCTCCCCTAGTTTAACTCTCCCTACCTCCCATAGTGTTTCTCGCTCCCTGGCCAAGGGCAAGAGTAAAACCCCCGCTAAACGCAAACGCATTGTCTTTGACGATAATTCTTCCTCTAAAGATGTTGACAATGATAACCCCTCCCTAGACTCAGAGGTTAAGAGGAGATCCTCTAGAATTATTTCCAAAGGCTGCAAAAAGAAGACTCCAGTTATTGAAAATTTGGTCCTGAAAGGAAATCCCAGGAACCCACTGAAGATATGACCCCTATGGATACGGACACTATGGGCTTTATAGGTGTGGAAATCCCTGACAACAATGCTATATATCCCAGAAATTTGAGGGTGGATCTAAATTTGGCTAAGCAGGTGATGCATTCTATCCCTCTATGGACCTGGTTAAAGATATTGATAACTCCATTGCTGGTGGTGAGCACAAAGAGACTACTGAAACTACCGATGAGCTGACTGGTGAGAACCCCTCGGAGGCCCCCACTGCAACAAATGGAACCCCCAGGTGGCCTTATTCTTGATCTGCAGTTTATCAAGGAGGAGGTTAAACAGCTCAAGAACAAAATGGAGGCTTAGGAAGCCCAAATGGTGGGCCTGAACAATTTTCAAATGAAGGTAGTACACATCTCTACACTCACCCTCTCTCTGTTGAGGGAAGGCTATGCTGACATTGATGAGGACAAGCAGGAAGCTAGAGACCTCTACAAATTCATGTCTAACGAATGGAACAGTACTATGGAGGCCAGTGGGGTGTGCAAGGCACCATTGTAGTTTGTTTTTTCCCTGTTGTTGTTTTTTGATTGCTAATGGCTTGGTTCTTTTTTTATAGTAGTTTTGTTATTTGTTGTTATAGTGTTGTTTCTGTGCTATGAGTTTTGATAGTTTTGCCATGTAAAGGGTCAGTGCCCTTGTTCTCACTACCTTTTTAATCAAAAACAATTATAAATTAGAACTCTTGCAGTTCAATATCAATAATATATTGAGTTCTTTATGTTTATCGTGGTATCAGAACCAGCTATGGGAAAGATTTTAAAGCAGCTTTGCATTCTCAAAAAATCTTTGACAAGTTAGAAATTAATAGTGTAGTTTTTTTTGTGTTGAAGAGATGAGGCATCGTAGTTCAACACTTGTTTGACCACAAGAGCTAGTTTTGTGATGGGGATGTGGTCTAATGCAACTGGTTCGTTGGATCCCTCATTGTATGTTGGGAGGTGCACTTATTTGAGAATCTGTTGTTTGTGGCTGATTTTTACATTATCACTACTACATAAAAGGACATTTTAAGACGTTTTTTATAGGAAAAAATAATATTTTATCTTAAATACACACATTATTATTTTAATTATTTTAAATTAAAAATTAAAATAAAAGGAAACTTGCGGTAGCGCCACGTGAGAAATGAATTTGCAAGTGTGAATAGATTGAAGCAGCGACAGTTTTGTAATTTTTGTCTCATTTTGAAAATCCTTCTTGCTAGACAGGGTTCTTATCCATTTTAGAAATGGACAAGATGATTCTTGGAGGCCAACATATCGAGGAAGATCAACAGAGGATGTTCAATATTATCTTTCAGCTTCGAATTAGACACAGGTTATATCTTTGTTTCAGAACTAATGCACTTCTATTTTCATTCGTATGTGTGGGTTTTAGATTTTTTGTGTTTTACAGAAATGGGTTGTAATCGCTTTTTTTAAAATAACTGTGTTTGGATTGTTTTGTAAATTTTGATGGATTTTTTCGTTTTAAACTGGTTATGGAAGGACACACCTCCATTGTTTCTTCAATTATTTAAAAATTTTCACCTTTGATATTTGTGCTTGAGTCAGATTTTGGTAAATATTTCTCTCTCCCATGTATTTATTTGCTCTAGAACTGTACAGTGTGTGATTTATGGGCAAAACAATAATATAGATGTGCCCAGAAACTTTGGGCAATGGCTTTCACTATAAAATGTTAGATCTTGATGTTTTTGTCTTTCTCTTCAGGCAAAGATCACCCCTAAAGCCATTCTATGAGGCATCTACTAAACCTTGGAAATAAAACCATTGTGAGCAGTATTTGATTTAGTAGTCATGATGGTTTTAATTTGAAGTGCCAATATTGTTTATAATAGTTCAAGAGAGGGTATTTTAGTCACGACCAAATTTTCAATTGAGTCCAAAAGGGAAGACCACTACTCTTATGAATCTCCATTCATTAGATTCATTAGTTTTCTATGAATTATGAACATACTCAAACTTTTTTAAGAGGCTACTCAGTTTCTTCAATGGGATTGAGAAGATATCTTATGATAATTTATTCAATTTAACAAATCTCATGCTTAACCATTTATGCAAGAAATTATTTGTTCCTGAAATAATAATATTTGTGTTCCCTCTTATTTTTTGGGAAACCTCCTTACCTTTTTCTTCTGTTGAAAATTTTGAAGCTGGGAAATTTTCTTGCAATGGTGTCTGGAGTATACTCAAATGATCCTAGTTTATAGTTGGAAGCAACTTATCTATTCAGGAAGCCTCTTTCATTTGGTGTGCATCTTTATCTTTCTATTTTATCATGATTTTGTTCTTTTTTGCTTCTGAAAGATGACCATCAACCAAAACATATGTAACATAATGGTGCCTGCCCCATTCAGGAAGTTATTAATGCTAGCATTGTCCCTTGGTTTGTAGAGTTCCTCATGCATTTCCATCACTTCAGGTGGAGTGTCCAATTTGCTCGATAAATTTTGATAGAATATCAAGTCAGCATAATGCCTCAGTAATTCTTGTGTTTCAATTGTTATGGTATAGTTTGGAGCTCCCTGGTCTTTGACAAACAAGAGTTGTGATTGGTCATGGATCTATGCCACATTTTGTGGAGCTTCTTTGATCTCCTAGAGATGATGTGCAGGAACGGGTTATGTTCTGAACCCTTTCACTTGCCACCGTATTTTGTAACTATGATTTTTGTATCTGCTCGCTTTCTACGGTTCTTTTTTATTGCTGACATTTTTATACTGCTATAGTTTATTTGGGTTCTCACAAATCTAGCTAGTGATAGCACCGAGTTTAGAGATATAGTGCTCAGTCATGGTGGCCTTACGCCACTCCTGGCTCAATTGAATGATCATGCAAAGCTGTCAATGGTAAGAAATCTTATTTATAAACTACATAATAGTTGTTAGGCACACCACAACCACCCTTTAAGCAGGTATAAATTATGAAAAGAATTTTCTATTACCTAAGAATTTGAATAATTGTAAGACTTGATGATTATAGCTGTAAGCCATGGAATGGATGTACTAACACTTTCTATATCACTTAAAACTATCTTCTTTGATGCAAACAAAATTAGCACTTCTAGTTCTTGGTTATCTGATTTAAATAGATGATGAGGAGATCTTGTTAGATGCATGTTGGGCTCTGTCATACCTATTAGATGGAACAAATAATAGAATTCAGCCTGTGATAGAGGTTGGTGTTTTCCATAGACTTGTTAAAATTTTATTGTATGTATATATTTCTGATCTACAATCGAAATAGACATTACCCTATACAACTCCAGAACACAAAGTTAAATTCGCCTATGTTATGATCCAAAGAAAATTGCTACTGAAAATCAACATACATCAGTAGGCTGAAAGTTGATGTGTTTTACACCAATAGTCTTTCAACTACAACATTTGTGCTTCGTGTAATGTCTACATGGTCAGCTTAATAACTATGTAGCTGAAATTCATTTTTCATACAATTGTTTGCTGCTACCAAGTGCCAATGTACGATTTTCATTTTCTTAATGCATAAACTAAGGGTACAAAAATGCTAATGTTATTGGTATTGTGTTTGAGAATCAACCAGACAAAGATTTAGAATGTTTATTTCAACTGTCAAGGACAAAATCAACATGAAAGGAATGAACAAGCATGGAAAGAAGTACACAACACACACTACCATTAACATAAGATATGTACTCTTGGAAAAAATATAAGCTCTTGGTTCTCTACTTGATTAAATATCAAAATACCCTTTGTATACTCTACTCTACCATTATGTCATATACAATTTGGTTTTATACCAAGTTGAATTTGTCTTGGTAACCCTATCAAATGACGTGTTGGTTCCTTCTGAGTGGATATTGTTTGTATACATTCTTAGTTAGTGGAATTTTTCTATCTAAGTTTGTACCAAGCCAAACATGTTGCTTAGGGGGAGAATGTCGGCATAGGTTGATTATACACCTTCCTATTATATCAATCCCTATGATCTGAATCAAATTGGTAGTTTAGAGAACACCACACAAGTTGAATAAGTTAAAAATTATAGGTAGAAATTGAATGAAATGTAACTCAAACAAAATCGATAGAGTAACAACCTAGGCCTATCCCAAACACTTTGAATGACAAACATGGAAAACCCCTATATAGTGTCATGTCCCAATCAACCAACTATAGAGAAGGCCACTGGCCTCGTGCCACTATACCTCTCATTCTTCTTCCTATTTTGATAAACTTGAAGTCATAAAATGCTTAGCCTTTCTCTATTGAGGTGTCTTTTTTCCTAGCAAATAGGATATTTATAAAAAATTGATGTATGTTTTTTTTTTCTCTTGATTTGTTTCATTTATAATTTATTCATCTCCAATGTGAAATGTAATTTATATAATTTTTTTGGATTTATTTGTAGTTTTTTGTGGGGACAAAAGAGACAAAATTCATATTTCCTTCTAGGTATACATTCCAAGTTTCACTATCATATTGCAATGCTAAATATAGGAATTATACAACCATCTATTTTGGTGTTAATCTCAAGTAACCTGAATTATTTTCTTACAAAGTAAATATTTGCAATAAGTTTTGGAAAAAGGAATAGATCGAAGCATTACAAACAACAAGGAGCACTGCTCAAAATGCTTAATTAATGCCATGTACTTCATCTAGGTGCATATGCTTTTCGATTGACGTGTTCATAGAATAATAGACTTTATATCTAGGACTCTTTTCTTTCTTAATTGTTTTTGTCAATACCACTATGTCTCCTTTTCACTTGGAGGAACTTTAGTGTCTTCATTGGGTTTCTCATTTGTAGTAGAGAATATTACCTTTTAATCCACCATATCTGATTGTTCTTCAATGCCTTCATTGATCTTATAAAAATATCCACAATACCTCCTTGAGTCCCCACACCATGAACTAGTGAACTAGAGAATTCAAGTTGATGGATAAGATAACCTTACCCATTTTAGCACTGAGAATTGTGAAGGGATTATACACAACTCTTTTTCTTTTATTTTTTGTGTGCCTATTTCCATCTTCGATACTTGATTAGTCTCCACCTACTGCTTCTTCAGTGGAATAGGCCCTCCATACAAAAGATTTTGTTGAGCTCTCTTCTTCTTTATATAGGATTTATCAAAGGATTTTTGTTCAAATAAAGACTTGATTCCCTAATCACATTAATTTTGTGGTGCCCTATGGAGCTTAGACCTGACAAAAGTCTACACGTGTAGCTCTAGATAACATGGTTGTGTAAAGAAATTTTATCATGCTACATATCATCACATGTTTTGTGCCACCATGATCTCTAGATTAAAAAAAAAAAGCTACTAAAAAGATGCTTCTTAATCACATGTTCTCTATCCTCCTACTTATCAAGGATCTATTGATTACTAAGATCATTGTTTTCCTGCCTCCCATGGGCATAGTGCAACTGGTTAGAGGTCTTTGTGTACTAATTAGGAAATTATGAATGAAAGGGTAAGAACTCCAATCCACTCTTGAGAACCTTACTCACACTCGTATTCTAACTTAAAACATGCAATCTTTTCTTGGACTATCTTGAGCTTTGCCCACCATTTTCACAATGATTAAAGTTTTAAACATATTACTAAGATTGGCATTATCAATCACAACGATCTTCTCAATGATGCTTCCTCCTAAAATTTTCCTTCTTAGGCTTCTTAAAAAAACATGTTCTTTTTTGGTGCTTATTATAGTGTTAATCAAGACCACCATGTTGGCATTCCAATTACAATGAGAGATTATTGGCATTTCAATAAGGATATTGAGAAGGTTGTTGATGATTATAGACATAACTGATTAAGGATGTTCACTGTCTTAATATTATTATTTTGTCATTGTTGTCAAGAAATTGATTTTCTGATTTAGTATGATATTGCCATATCTTAAGAAGTATGTTTTGAAAAGAGTTTAGATGTCGGTAAAAGACACAGAAAAGAATGTGATGAATAATGGCAGGAATAAGTTATTCAATGGGCAACTATTACCGAGTTAGACAATAATGAGATCATGATGTTTAGATTGTTTTGATATCCTACATATGTTATTGATTGTAAGATTAATACTATACTATGTTATCGAGCAAAGAACCTAGTCGATAAACCCTAAGGTTATCGCTATCGGTTAATGAAGGCAGAATGTCTATCGAGTGAAGTTTAGTATTTACTGAGTTGCAATTGAGTAATAACAAAATGCATTAAATGATTGAATGTGTTATTTAATGAAGGAAGCTAATGAGCTGGAGTTGATTAAATGATTAGTAAGCCATACATGAAGTTTGTTAAGGATCTATGGCAATACAAGTTCGACAGGAAGATCTACAGCTCAGATTGAACCGCAATACTTTACCACAAGTTCCAAGAAATGTATGCAAGTTCCAAGAAATGTATGCAAGTTCCAAGGTGAGGTAAAACATTTTTAGATCGAAGGATACATTAAACCTAGTCAATATTGAAGATCTGATGGTTATGATTGATCATGGTAAATGTGATCAAGGAGATTAAGCGGTTGGAAAATTGTCTATAAATAAGGAATTGTTGATAAACAATGTATGCGGGCAAGTGTAAGCACAGGGATGCTACATAGTGATTACTGAGCACTGAAGCTTGAAGACTTGTTTTGATAATAGAGTATAGAGCCCAATAGAGGGACAAGATAAGTCCCATGACTAGATTGTATTGAGAAAATAAGAATCTTCTTTAGCATTCTTCGATGTAAAGTTGCAGATATATTTTATTACTGTTATTTTGTAAGTGACAGAAAATCTCTTAACAGAGTGGACTTAACAATCTTATTTATAAAACCTTCTGGCAAGGTGACATTCAGATTGAGTGTTTGAATTCCTTTAACAAGGTCACCTCTAACAAGGTGAAGATCCTAACAGATCTGAGGGAAATCCCTTAATCGGGTCACATTTAGCAATGTGTTTGTAATCTTTAACATGATTTTCTTTTAACCGAGCATACTCTAGAAGAGTATATTTCTTAGTGGGTTCGAAATCCCACAATGGTTTTTCCCTATTTGGGTTTCCACATTAAATCTAGTGTTATATGTTTTGTGATCTTATCTATTTATGAGTTTGCATGATTTATAGTTTTTTTGATAAGGTTACCGAGGTTCAATCTGTTGTTTTTATGGAAGATTAAGTTTGTATGATTCACCCTCCCCCCCTCTCATCAAGTTAGCTTGGCATTTGTACTAAACATTTAGTATCAAAACTATCAATTGGTATCAGAGCTTTGGTCTCTAGAAGAAAAAGTTTAAAGGTACTTGAGGCAAAGATCCAAAGATTTATAAAAGGGATGCACCAAAGTTGAACAAGTCAAGTTTCTCTACATGGTAGAAAAGGATGAAGCTACACTTATCAGGAGTTGGAGAATATGTTGTATATTATCTGGAGAATTATTTCATCACACCGAGCACCTATCCATTGACAATGGAAGAAATAAAGGCAAAGCAAGAACATATCCAAGCAATGATTGAAATAACATCTGCATTGACCGACTCAGAGTTTAGTGATCTAGAAGGTTGCAATGATGCAAAGGCAATGTGGGATAAGCTCATATCTGTGTATGGTGGAGATGAACATGTTCAAAGAGCAAAAGTTGATAGTCTAAGAGGACAAGTTGAATCTATGAGGATGAATGATGGTGAAAACATAACCCAGTACAGTACAAGACTAAAGGAGATTGTCAATCAAATCAAAGGAGCAGGAGGAACTATTGAAGAAAAGGATGTAACAAGTAAGTTATTAAGAACCCTTCTACTAGCTTATGCAATCCGAGTCTCTGCAATCAATGAATTGAGGTCCGTACCCAATATGCCAGTTTCTTTAGATGCTACTATTGGTAAGCTACATGCATTTGAGTTAAGTAACTTTGATAACAGTGGGTCATCGGTAAATAAAGTTGAGTCTGCATTTAGTTCTTTCCATCTTGATGAATCTGATGATTACAATGATAGAAAGTATAAGTATTCTGAAGGGAATCACAGTGGAGCAAGTGAAAGATTTCGCAAAAACATGGAGGAGGTACACAAACTGTATGAGGAAATCAGAAACCAAGAAGAGTTTGAAGCACTATTAGCCAGAAGGCTACCAAGAGGAAAAGGTAAGTACGAAGCAAAGTTTCCTTTGAAATGTTTTAACTATGATAGAATTTGACATATGGCTTCTAACTGTCCTGACAAAGAATCTAGTGAAAAGAGAGATTACCGAGATGACAGATAGAAAGATAATCATTACAGAGGACACCAAGACTTCAGAAGAAGAGATAAAAAGACATGCCTAATAGTTGATGAGGAATCTAATGATGATAAATCAGATGAAACTGATACAGAGGGAGTTGTTTATGTGGCTATCAAAGATGGATTAGATGAAGAAAGGTATGAAGAAAAAACCCTACTATCTCAAATAAGTAAAAATGATTCTTGAATCATAGATAGTGGATGTTCATATCACATGACAGGTGATAAACACAAGTTTGTTATATTAGAAGACTATGATGGAGGCTATGTAAGATTTGGTAATGATGCACCATGTCCGGTAAGAGGTGAAGGATCCATCACACTTCTTGACAATGCTAAATGTAATAATGTTTATTGGGTTGAAGGTTTGAAATACAATTTTTTGAGTGTAGCACAACTAAACAACATAGATTACCGAATAGAATTTCAGAAAGGAATTGTCAAAGTTCATGACAAGCATGGAAAGTTAGTTGCTACCAGGACACAAACAAAAGGTAACACATTTCACCTTGACTCAACTCGACAGAAGTGTCTATATGCAAAGATAGATGATACCTGGTTATGGCATAAAAGGTTTTGTTGTGTAAATTTTGATAATCTGATCAAAATAAGAAAGAAGCACCGAGTAAGGGGTCTACCAAGTCCTGAAAAACCTGAGAATGCTATGTGTCAAGGATGCCAGATTGGTAAGATGACAAGATGAATCTTTACAAGTAAGTCCTACACTTCTAAGGGAATTTTAGTTCTTGTGCATACTGATCTTTGTGGTCCTATGAAAGTTCAGAGTTATTATGGCGATAAATATTTCATATTATTTGTGGATGATTACTCAAGGATGATGTCAGTAATGTTTTTAAAAGAAAAATCAGAAGCTTTTCAAATGTTTAAATGGTACAAGGCAAGAGTTGAAAATGAAACAAGAAGACAAATGAAATGTCTTAGATCAGATGGAGGAGGAGAGTTCACATCTGATGAGTTCAACTTATTCTGCAATGATCATGATATAAAAAGACAAGTCTTTGCACCGAGAACTCCACAGCAAAATGGAATAGTTGAGAGAAGAAACAAATCTATTGTGGATTGTGCCAGAACCCTGATGATTGAAAAGAAAGTGCCACAAACATTTTGGAGAGATGCAATAAGCACAATAGTTTACACCTTGAACTAAGTACAACTGAAGAAAGGAACTTTGAAGACACCTTATGAAATCTGGTATGACAAGAAACCTAATGTAAGTTATTTTAAAATCTTTGGAAGTAGATGCTATGTTCACAAAGATGATAGAAATGGTAAGTTTGATCAGAAAAGTGAAGAAGGAACATTTCTAGGTTATTCTTCTAGGAGCAAAGCATTTAAATGTCTGATCAAATCATCTAACAAAATAGTAGAAAGTGTAAATGTGAAAATTGATAAATTTGCAAAAAGAAATGATGAAGGAAACTACAAAGAACCAAAAGATTATGAAGGATTTGTCTATGTTCAACCAAGAAGACTGTTGAAGAAAATGAAGAGAATATCCAGTTACTAAGTGATGAAGAAGAACATACAGAGCCTACCAAACCTGTATTAGCCAAGTGTGTCAGAAGGAATCATGCATCAAGTCAGATTATAGGAGATAAGAATGATCCAGTGATGACAAGGAACAAACTAAGACAGAACACATATCTGATATCTGAATTTGAACCGAGGATAGTGAAAGAGGCATTTAACAGTGAAGATTGGATAAATGCTATGAAAGAAGAGATTGATCAAATCAAGAAGAATGACACATGGACACTGGTCCCAAGACCGAAGGACAAAAATGTAATCGATACAAAGTGGATTTTCAGAAACAAGCTGAATGAAAAAGGTGAGGTCAATCGAAATAAGGCAAGACTAGTTTGCAAAGGTTATGCTCAAGAAGAAGGAATTGATTATGGTGAGAATTTTGCACCTGTGGCAAGACTTGAAGGAGTAAGAACATTGTTGGCATATGCTGCTTACAAGAATTTCAAGGTATATCAAATGGATGTCAAATCTGCATTTCTGAATGGTATATTAGAAGAAGAAGTTTTCATTGAATAACCTGAAGGATTTGTTGAAGGAGAAAATAATGATCAGGTATGTAAATTGAACAAAGCTTTATATGGTTTAAAACAAGCACCTAGAGCATGGTATGAGAGATTGCACTCATATTTGATCAAAATTGGTTTTATAAGAACAAGTGAAAACAACAATATGTACATGAAGAATGATGAAAATGGAATATTGATCTCAGCCATATTTGTTGATGATATTATCTTTTGTGGGCATGACTCCTTATGCAAGAATTTTGGAAATGAAATGAGCAAAGAATTTGAGATGTCATTAATCAGTGAGATAAAGTATTTTATAGGTTTACAGATACTGCAAATGAAAGATGAGATTTTCATTACCCAATCCAAGTACATAAAGTAAATCTTGAAGAAATTTGGAATGGAAAATTCAAAACCAGTAAGTACTCCTATGACTACCAATTGTAAACTATCAAAGAATGATGAATCTGCATCTATTGATGAGACACTTTACCGATCTATGATTGGAAACTTGCAATATGTTATTCATAGCATGCCAGATATAGCACATGCAGTAGGTATAGTTGCAAGATTCTCTGTAGATCCCAAGGAAACACACATGACAACAATCAAAAGAATTTTCAGATACTTGAAAGGCACTGAAGATTATGGCTTAGTACATCGGAAAGGAGATATCTTTGATTTAAAAGTTTATACTGATGTTGATTGGGCAGGCAATATTGATGACAGAAAAAGCATAAGTGGAGGAGCTTTCTTTTTAGGAGAAAGACTAGTGAGTTGGCTTGGCAAGAAACAAGGATGTGTTTCATAGTCAAAAATAGAAGCTGAATATGTTGCTGCAGCATTGAATTGCACCAATATAGCATGGATCAAACAACTGTTGGAAGACATAAATGAGCAAGTTACCAAGCCAGTAACTATATTATGTGATAATACTAGTGCCATAAACATTTCAAAGAATCCTGTTATGCCCTCTAAGACAAAGCACATCTCTATCAAGTATCATTATCTTAGAGAAGAAGTTCAAGAGAAGAAAGTAGTGTTGGAGTATGTTAGCACAAAGGAACAAATAGCAGATATCTTCACCAAGCCACTACCAAGGGACACTTTTGAGTATCTTAGAAGTCAGTTAGGGGTCCTACCCCTATCTTCCATTCACTGACCAAGTTCGGTGAAAGCATCAATTTGATGACCTTACAGAATATCTTTTAAGAGTTGATGTTGATTTACACATTTTAGGAGGTTTTCTAAAGGTGTGTAGGAAACAACAACAGGGAACAGGAATTGAAGACAAAATGCTGTGACCGAGACTAAGTTGATACATAACAGCAAGGAATTTACTTCTCAGCAGAAGGATTTATGTTTTAGTTCTCTTTCATTTTTGGCATTGTTGTCAAAGGGGGAGAAGACTAATGTATGGGGGAGAAGACTAATGACAGGAGGAGAGCATATCAGCATTTCAAAATTTCACAGCAATCTGAATCATTTAGGTCAAATCAATTTGGTTTTGCCATCAATGCCAAAGGGGGAGATTGTTGGCATTCTAATTACAATGAGGGATTCTTGGCATTTCAATAAGGATATTGAGAAGGTTGTTGATGATTATGGATATAACTGATTAAGGATGTTCACTGTCTTAATATTATTATTTTGTCATTGATGTCAAGAAATTAATTTTCTGATTCATTATGATGTTGCCATATGTTAAGAAGTATGTTTTGAAAAGAGTTTAGATGTTGGTAAAAGACACAGAAAATAATGTGATGAGTAAGGGGAGGAAAAAGTTATTCAATGGGCAACTATTACCGAGTTAGACAATAATGAGATCATGATGTTTAGATTGTTTTGATATCCTACATATGTTATTGATTGTAAGATTAATACTATACTATGTTACCGAGCAAAGAACCTAGTCAATAAACCATAAGGTTATCGCTATCAGTTAATGAAGGCAGAATGTCTACCAAGTGAAGTTTAGTATTTACTAAGTTGCAATTGAGTAATAACAGAATGCATTATTTAATGAAGGAATCTGATGAGCTGGAGTTGATTAAATGATTAGTAAGCCGTACATGAAGTTTGTTAATGATCTATGGCAATACAAGATCGACAGGAAGATCTACAGCTCAGATTGAACCGCAATACCTTAGCACGAGTTCCAAGAAATGTATGCAAGTTCCAAGGTGAGGTAAAACATTTTTAGATCGAAGGATACATTAAACCTAGTCAATATTGAAGATCTGATGGTTATGATTGATCATGGTAAATGTGATCAAGGAGATTAAGCGGTTGGAAAATTGTCTATAAATAAGGAATTGTTGATAAACAATGTATGCAGGCAAGTGTAAGCACAGGGATGCTACATAGTGATTATCGAGCACTGAAGCTTGAAGACTTGTTTTGATAACAGAGTATAGAGCCTAGCAGAGGGACAAGATAAGTCCTATGACTAGATTGTATTGAGCAAATAAGAATCTTCTTTAGCATTCTTCGATGTAAAGTTGCAGATATATTTTATTACTGTTATTTTGTGAAGTGACAGAAAATCTCTTAACAGAGTGGACTTAACAGTCTTATTTGTAAAACCTTTGAGCAAGGTGACATTCAGATTGAGTGTTTGAAATCCTTTAACAAGGTCACCTCTAACAAGGTGAAGATCCTAACAGATCTGAGGGAAATCCCTTAATCGAGTCACATCTAGCAATGTGTTTGTAATCTTTAACATGATTTTCTTTTAATCGAGCATACTCTAGAAGAGTATATTTCTTAGTGGGTCCGAAATCCCACAGTGGTATTTCCCTATTTGGGTTTCCATGTTAAATCTGGTGTTATATGTTTTGTGATCTTATCTGTTTATGAGTTTACATGCTTTACAGTTTTTCTGATAAGGTTACCGAGGTTGAATCTATTGTTTTTATGGAAGATTAAGTTTGTATGATTCACCCGCCCCCCCCCTCTCATCAAGTTAGCTTGGCATCTGTACTAAACATTTAGTATCAGAACTATCACACCAGTCTCACATTCTCTAAGTACAAGTTAGAGTGTGACAACCCCTTTATGTTGTTCATGTCAATAAGACATCATAGTTGCATCGAAGGGGATCCTTATTGCTCATACTAGTGTTTCTCAATAAGTTAGCTTTTTTTTAAGCGTAGACTCTTTATCTTTTTATCCAATAATTACTTTAAGGTTTCCTCATAATAGACTGACATTTTTTACCTAATACTATCATGACATTTTTCAAACAGCAATGTGATTGTCCTTCTGGCCTAATACAGTCACCACCTTTCTTTCATGCATTGTTCTTATCCATATTCTAATGGCAAAGGAGTGTCCTAAAGTGTATTGAAGAGATTATGTTGTATCAGTACCATTACAAGTCACCTTCCTTTGCAATCAAATGCATGAATTTCCCCTTGCATTTGTATACTTTATGGTAATGGTACTCAGGCTACTTCATTAATGTCCTAATGATACAAAGATGCCTTTAAGGTCTTGATCTTTGTTTTGACAGTCTTAGTTGTTGGTTTAAAATAATTTTCTCATATATTTTACTCTTACCTTGGCTGTGTGATCTTTCTTTGTATTGTCCACTTGTGGGTTTTGAGTTTTGATTAGATTCTTGTCTTATTGAGTATGTTATTCCTTTCTTGTTTAATTACTCCCTTGAGTTGATGACTATTATGGACTGCTATGATGATATCTATTTTTGACTATTTTATATCATTAAAGATGATTACTAGAGTCTTTCCTCTTTTTCTTTTGACCATCCTTTCAACCTTTGACAGCATATTCAGTTGGCCTACCACAGTCATGTCATTTCCATTATTCTTTTGTGCTTTGGACTATGTATTTAGTTTCCATGCCTAACTAATTGAACTTCTTTCATTTCTCTATACATGTTTATGACTATGACTGAGAACAATGTTGAGAAATACTCCTAATATATTGGTTGCACTTGTATGATTTTCATTTAAAAAATAGTAACAATCCTTTGTTGATACCCTCTTATTCTTGTGGTCCCTGTCAAGCAATTAAGAAATGACCATCTTCCCTTGTATCATTGTTTATCTTTGTCTGCCATTCATGCTCTTGCTGTCTAATATATTTTATTGCTCACTATTCCTTATCTAATGTCTGATAGTACCCTTGGCCCTTGTTCTTAAACTCTCTTTTTCCCTATCATATATTGTCATTTTCGTTTCTTAATTTTTGACTGTCTTAACAATCTTGAGTCCTTTAAAGGGTGGAGTGACTTGAACCTTTGACTATCATGATGGTCAATCCTTTTCCCATTTTTTACTATGTCTTTAACCTAGAATGTTAGGAAACTTTCCACCCATGATACTAGGGCCTACTCATCAAACCCCTTTGATATTTTTGACAGTGCTTGCAATGACTTTATTACTGTCTTGATCTGGGACTGTTATTTTCCATCTTTCACGCATGTAATTTTCACCATTGTGACTTGTGGTTATAAAACATTCCTTTGGTTGCATTCATGATTGCGGGGGTTTGCTAACTAAATGATTAATCATTTCCCTTTGATGGTCATGACTAGGTAGGGTTGTTACTAGACATTGCTTCTATGACTTTGAACTATTCTAATGATACTATGCCAAAGGTAGTTATAGTACTATGACTGTAATTCTTCAAGGTCAAGCTTCTTTACTCCATTGTGACATATCATTTCATGGTTCTTGTATTGGGTTTGAAGACAATATTTCTTTAATAAAGGTTCATCTTTGTAAAATCTACACACATGTTATTGACCTCAAGAAGGGATCAGTGATATTTTTTAACTGAATTCTTGTGTCATTGTAGATCCATACTTATCTTACTCTCATCTTTTAGCCGTCATTTCTCTGTTATCTATCAGATCTAGGACTAATACATACCACTGGCTTGCATTTCTTGAAATAGCCATAGATCCTTAAAGAAAAAAGTCACACATTTACATTTTTTATCAATTGCTTATCCTTCATTGAAAAAATGTAAAAGACACACTCGCATCAGATTTTATATAATGTTCATATACTGTGATATCTCCTTTGGACTGTAACTCCTTTTTTTTAACTTTTAGACATTGCTCATGACTATTGCATTCATCCCTTGTTGTGTCTATACAATGGTATGAGGTTTGTGCACAGTTCTCTCAACTGTTACCATTGATTCTGTTGAGACTACATCTTCACCACCTTGAGAGGATTGAACTTTCCATGTCTTGGTTTTTCTTGGTATCTTGCTATCCTTTATGCTCATTCTTGGGACTCCTCTCAAGGATTACATTAACGCATTCTTTAATAGCTATATGTAAGAACCATCTCCAAAATGTGTACCATACTAGAAAGGGCATAAAAAACTAGCAAGGTGAAGGAGAAAATAAATACCTAGAACTGTTCCTTCTTAAGGCTTTGTAATCTGATCTTAATGCCCAGGTTAGACTTCATCAGGTGTAGCCTCTTGTCTCTCTTTTCTCCCCTGTCACTGACCTTGATGCTGCGTTGTTATGTATTCTCTTATTCTAATGTCGTCACTTGTTACTATGTCTTAATGATGGTTGCCTTGTCTTTCATATCTCTGAGAGTTGGTTCTTTGTTGTATTGCATATGATGATGTGACTTTCCTTAAATGCTACAACAAACCCTCATTCACTTATGTTTGGTTGATTATCTTTACTTCTAAGACTGTACTTGGATACCTTTTTGTCATAGTCATCATTGGATGATTAAAACTCCAATCCTCTTCCAATCCTTTGTCATTAAAAGACTGTCACCATTCTTTGAATGCTGCTATTGATCTCCGATGTTGTCTTCATGCTTAGACCTAGGACTATCTTTGTCCAATGAATGGACTGTTTATTTTTGTCTTTTCCTCAATTTGATTACCTTGGCTTTGGCTGCTGATTTTTAATGGACTGTCTTGTCTATATTTTATTGCAGATCTACTCCTTTAATGTTGTCATATACACATCTATTTTGTCTTCCTTTTTTGGCTCTGTTATTTGACCTTGCTATTTCTTAGCACTGTGACTATTCACTATCTCCACATTTCTTTCATTCATTGGTTGTGGTGACCATGTATGTCACTGTCAATATAGTATGTAATTGTTATTTGCATACTTGTTGCACATTAGCAGCATAATGAGTAGTGATCAATATTTCTCCTTAACGTGGGTCTTTATCTTAATTTTCGAAATACTTGGATTTCTTCCTCTCTATCCTTGATGGTGCTCTGTCGCCATTTGCTTATATTGATTGTCATTATCTCGTTGCAAGGTGCTCTTGATGACTTTGAATACTATAGTTGTCCTATGATGGCCAATATGACTGAGCTGGCATCAATACCATTTGCATCAGCATCAATGCCTTTGTATCATGTAGCTTCTTTTGACTCTACTCTTTGTTTAATGATCTTTGATTCTGATTATTGTTGATGTCTTATGCTCATCTCATGTTGCTTGTACCTAGTATTTTACCATTTATTCTTATCAAACCTTAAAGGTTTGATTCAGTTCTCTTATGCATAGGTCATTGTTGTCTTAGATCCTTATAGCCTACTTGATGCTACCCTTACTATTCTTGTTGCTTATACTACCGCTTTAAGGTTGTCAAACAGTTATATTAGGTGATATGTCACTCTAGTCTGCAATGAATGGCTTCTAAAAGTTGCTAATTTTGTTGATCTCAATTCATGAACAATAGATTTTCCTTGAATCTGACATTTATAATGGAAGGAGTCTTTGATTCCCCTAGGATTTTGCTAGATGTTGTTGATGGTGTGCCTGATCTCGAGGCATTAATAGGTACCTTTGCTGAAGCCATTATGTCTCATGTATGCCTCTATTACTGTCACAACTTTACAGAAATTATTTTCTAATGGTCTGTGCAATATGACTATCATTGCTTCAACTGTCAACTTGCCCCTTCATGGCATTGTATTTGTATTGATTTGTTGACCCTTATTGTAGTAACAACATTGCCTTTTGTGTAGGCTACATTTTTAAAACAAACAAAATATCATGTTGTGTAGTTGGCTTCAAGAATGTTGTATACACCTAGACTCCTTTATCTTTGACACGAGATTGTTTTGACTTTCTCTATGACTGCATCATTTTTTTAAGCAACACTACTCTCTACATTCTTGCTTTCTTCTGTGTCAAGTCTTCTATTGATACTATTGGCTATGAATGGTCCTTTTGATATGCTTTGGACTGTTATTCATGATTGTGAATGTCAAAGAACCTTTTCACTAATTCTTTTTACTATATACTGATTGCTTGTTGTTATTGTTGTACTGCTCTGTGTCTCTTTGTCTAGGCATTACACTGTCATACATGGGTTTGAAAGAATGGCCATGACTTGTAACGAACCCTTTCATTTATTAAGAACTCAAGTGGACTGCTATAGATCATTCCAATTAACACTAGTTTAATATTGGGTCTCATGACTGTGGCCTTTAACCATGGAGTTGTCTCTACGTGATTGTCATGACTGCAACTTTTCATTTAGGACAGCATTCTCATTGTTCCCAAAACCTTCAAAACCTTGTCATCATGAGATCAAAGGTTAATCTATGCTATGGTGCTCTCGAATTAAGAAGATTTTGTAGTGTTGCACATACTCTCATAGGTATTTCTTAGAAGATAAATAAACCTTCCCTTCTCTTTCATTTATTTATGATTGCTACCATTCGTAGCTTGATCTAAACCTTGGAAAACCATGTCAAAACCCTATCTCTTATGCACATACAAAATTGTTTCTCTTTAAAATATAATAAGAGGTTTCATGATAAGAGGGACAGACCTATCTCTTTGAAAGATGGCATGCATGATACATTTATGGGTCCAAAGAAGGTTTTTCAATGTGTTGTCCACTATCATGGTGCGGATTTAACGTCCAAACCCCTGGAACAACTCCTTCAGTGCTTTTTGTGTGAAGCTTTGAATTAACTTGATAGGTACACAAGAAGAGGTTGTTAAGGCATAAAACATTGTTGCCATCAAATTAAGGGGCCTTAATACTATGACAAATTTTGATATGGGCGGATATGATGTGAATGGTATAATTGAAAATAGCACATTACCTATTGGAGAAATTGCAAAATGGATCGTGGAAGCCAATATATCAAATAACAGACACTTTAACCAGTTACAACAAGACTTGTTTGTTCAACTGATGTGCTTCTGTAGAAGTTAAATTCTCAAAATGAATAAATGAAGCAAAATTTTGTGCTTGATTAATTTTGAAGCACAAGGCCTTCCATGCATTCAATGTGATTTGTAATGGCTCGGTTGGAATTTTGTAAATTTGTTAACAGAATTAATGTATATGATAGTTCCAATAGAAATATTTAAGGGGATATCAAATGATCCTTTTTAGGGGAAATCAACTGATCCTACTTTATTTTTTTTAGCTTAACCAGCACTTAGTTCCAAATGCAACCATTGTACAAAAACATTTTAATACAGCCAAACGAATTATTGCATATGATTCAAGTGTTTGTTTGATTTCTTTGGAGGTTCTATCTCTTTGAAAAATTTCCTCGGTTCATATTTTGATTCTCGTGTTTTTATGTTTGGTAAAGTAGTATTTAATAATGGTTATGTCATATCCATGTTATGTTTTTTTGTTGTGGAGGATCTCCTACATCATTTTATAAGATAAGACATTTGAAATAATTACAATTAATATGGTATTTCTAGTCAAGTTAGTTTGTTATGCTACTTTGTTGAGTGTTTTGTAAGAAACAAAATATTGGAAACAATTACAGTGAATATTGTATTATTGCTAGTTGGAAACATTCAATGTTGAAAACCACACTAAAAAAACATTCTAAATAAATTGTTTATTTTTTTTATACATCTTTTAAGATAATAGATGGGATTAAAAACATATTGTCTCTAGAGAGACAATATGTTTTTGAGACAAAAGTGAAATTGTCTTAAGGAAACAAAAATATTTTTGTTTCCTATTGTGTTTATAGAGACAATTTTTAAGACAATAATTTTAGACACTCACTTATTTAAGACAATGCACAAATTTTATTTTGTCTCAAGTTAAAACAATTTACTCAAAAATTGTCTTAAATCCCCCGTCTATGTAGTAGTGTATGAACTTAATGTGTTTCTATTGTGAAGCTTTAAGGGTTGAATGAAAGAAATTGTTTTATAGTTGATCACGAAAATTACAACTGACTGGTTTGAAGTGCCACGGATGAGAATAGGAAAGTGTCAAGAGTGTCAAGAGAAGGAATGCATAAGTCATGGTTAGAAGCCATGCCACCAATCCGTGTGAGAGGTGATTGAAGCTGAGGTATTATGAGATGACCTTGCCAATATTTGTAAATATGGTTAACATATGGCAGAAGTCTACGAATGATTTAGACAGTGTTACATAGTGTTGTAAGAAATGCAACACAAAATAGACTCTTTTGGCAAATTATTGGCAAGCAACAAAGAAATGGTTGTCAAGTTAAAGCCCAGTTTTGTTTAATATTGGCATTGATCCTTTAGGATTGTTCAATGACAGTCAGCAAGAACAATTGAGCAGATGAAAATTATATATTGTAATCTTAATGAATATTAGTGTAGTTTATTTATCAAGCCTGAATGTCAAGAATAATGAATAAACTAACCATGTATCTCAGTTGTGTTTCAGTTATGTTGCAAGATCCATTATAGGAGTTAGTTTAGCAATCAGTTGAGCCAACTGTGGAAGCTGTTAATCTACAGCAACAATTATAAATTGTAACTCTTGCAGTTTAATATCAATAACATATTCAGTTCTTTATGTTCTATCAATAACTACCCAAAGGAAACCAGAAGAATGACGTTTTATTACATTCATTACAATATGAATTTTATCAAACTATTTTGATAAGATGACTATCATTACCATATGACAAGAACATGAAACAAAACAGTCAGCCCTAAGCCACACCCTAAGCCACGCACTAAACAACATATTAAACTTAGAGAAAATCAATTTTAAATATTTAACACTTTTAAAAACTGTTCGTTAAATAGACCTTTTTTTTTTAACCTCTCTGTTTTAAAGGAGGTGTCTCAATAAGCAGAACATGGCTTATGCCGCTCTTTTCATCTTGCGCCAGTTGACAGTTGGAATCTACGCATTCGTCCGCAACAGATACGATTTTATCAAGATTATCTTCCGCTTCCTTCAGACATGCAATACGCCAGCGGAATGGTATCGTCTCTTTCTTTTTCTTTTTCACGAACTTAGGGGTTCTGCGAATTAACACCACATGCATTTTATGGCTGAATTCCTGGCTCTCGCTTCTCAGATCTCCCCATCCTTCGGGAAAGATTATTTTTTCATCCTGTTCAAGCTTTATTTTTGCCGTAATCAATTGTAAATTGTCCTTCACTTGCTACGCAGAGGGTAAATTCCAACCAGATGGTATTGGATTCCCCCATTCATGCTTCATAAAATCTGGACTGGTATTGGATTCCCCCATTCCTGCCATAGGGACTGGTAAATATGTTGCTTGCCCTTTCACACAACCCACAACTTCACGCTTCTAAATCTCCAACAGCGAGCATGCTTTCCCTCAATTCGTTGAAGCAAATTTCTAGACATAATAACAAATATTTAAAAAATAATTATTGAAATTATGACTCTAAAATTTTAAATTTTATTCAGTGTTGTAGATGCTTAATTAACTGTATTCACCTAATCATTTGTTTCACCTAATCATCATCTAATTCATTCTTTTATTTCTTAAAATCTTATCACCTAATTTATTTTTCATTTCCTAGAAACTTATTACCTAATTCTTTCCTTCATTTTCCTCTAGCCTTATCACCTAATCTCCTATCATTTACACCTAATTCAATTAGTATTTTATTTTTTAAAGGGTATGACAGATAGATATTTTTTCTATGTCAATAATAATGATAATAGATATGTTTTATTATTTATTTACTATGATATTTAAATATTATCGTCTTCACCTAATCATCATCTAATTCATTCTTTCATTTCATGTAACCTTATCACCTAATTGATTTCTTCATTTCTTTAGAATATTATCACCTAACTCTTTCCTTCATTTCCCTGTAACCTTATCACCTAATCTTCTATCATTTACACCTAATTCATTCACTCTTGTTGTTATCCATCCGTCTCTTAAGACTTTTTCACATACATATTTGATTTATCCATTCATCACCAAAGATGTAATTATCTATTTCATCAAAAATAATAAAAAAACTAAGCTATTATCATTGCTAAGCTTAAAATGTGCATCCTTTTATATTTAGGAGCACTAGTTTCCATCTACTCATTTAAGTGACATTTTCTTTTTTAATGGGCGTGGGTGATAGACATTTAACTCAAATTCACATTATTAAGGGAATGGGTATTATTCGAATTATTATTATTATTATTTTTGATAAATAAATGTATATATGAGAAAATACATAACAATAGAAGATTACTAGAGAAAAATCATGGTAGCATTCTTTCTTTTAGATCTATAGTTTTTTAATGGCCTAGGAAAAAAGTTGTAGCACAAATCCAAGATAAACAAATCACAAGTATTCAAATATTTAGAGTTGTGATAGGTCATGGTTGATTTTAAAAAAAGAAAGTAAATTAGGTTCGACACCTTCTTTGTTCCTCAAGGGTATTATGTTGGATAAGATGTAAATACATAAGACCAAATAGATCTAATAAAGAAACTTAATTAGTAATATTTTTATTTAATTGTTACAAAAACATGATAAACAAGTGTGTACATTTTTCCCCTTTATCCAAGCAAGTAGACCAAAAGTTTCATCTAAAATAAGGTTTTCTAATTTTGAGAAGTATATCTTAGGATTAAAATGTTTGGATTGGTAAGAGTTAAGGGAAGGTAACCTTTGGTTCTTTTAAATAAATTGAAGGTAAATTTTAATGTATTACTCTTACTCATTTTTGTTTTTGTTATAATGTGAAGAGAATTTTAATAATTTTAGATTGCGTTTCATTCATTAAAGTGTAATTTTTTTCTCTTGTTCTTCCACTTTAGTTTTAGTTCATGTAGTTAAGTATGAATATGTTCTTAGAATAATTTATCTATGTCAACAATAATTATGATAGATGCTATATGTAAGAATTTCACATGACTTCTTAAAATATATACATTTGCACTTTGTATAATATTTGATATTAAGAATCAAAAGTGACAAGCCTTAAATTCATCATTACTCAAAATGTATAGGTACATTTTTTTTTTGTTTTTTTAAATTATTGAAAACAATTATTTTTAATTAAGATGTGATAAACAAACTCTTCTATTAAATAGATAAGTGTACCATGGTTCCTACATTATTTCAAACTTCAATTGTTGAACCATTTCCTAAAATATTTCAATTATTTTAAATTACTATATCCTAACTATTTTAATTATTTCAAACTTCAATTGTTGAACCATTTCCTAAAATATTTCAATTGTTTTATTTAGTTTAATTATTTTAACTATTCAAATATTTTCTTATGTCTTTTCATAACCTAACCATATCCCAACACTAAACAAAATTATACCCTATGACTTATCTTAACAAAAAATTATAATAAATTGAAGCATGAACCTTAACCTAAACAAATTTGGACCATAAACCTAACATTCAACCAAATTGAACCCTAACCATAAACCTTACTCCTTAAATTAAACCAAATTGAACCTAGTTCACTTAACCTAATTTAACATTAAACTAAATTGAAACCTAACTCTAAACTTAATCCTAAATTAGACCAAATTGAACCCTAATCCTAAACTTAATTAATCCCTAAAAGTAATTGAAATTCATCTATAACCATAAACCTAATTAACTAATAAAACAAACCTAAACCTTACACTAAATCAAGTGGAATTGAAACCCTAAAACAATACAACATTTAATGCTAACTTTAGACATAATTTAAAACTAAGTGAAATTAAATGCTAACCCTTAATGTAATTCAAGACTAAACACTAATACTAAGACTACACATTAACCTTAACCCTAACCAATTTCATCCCTTATGGTAACCCTAATTTTCAACCAAATCCAACTCCAACTCTTAAACAAATTTTTAATACTAATTCTAACACTAAACCAAATTGAACCTCACCCTAACATAAAAACAAACTGAACCCTAACCATAAACCTAAAGCGAAAAAACCCTAAACACTTAAACCATATTGAACTATATCCCCAAGCTATATAGAGCCTTAATCCTAAAACTAAAGCAAAATAAACCTTAATTCTTAACCAACTTTTAATTCTTAGCCTAACTCACAATATATATTATTTTGACCTTATCATTGAACTATATGGAGCTCAACCATAAATTTAATTGAACCCTAACCCTAATAAAAAACCAAAACCTAAATTCAACTACCCTTTATAAAATTATAATGCAAATTGAATCTTGATTCCTATTCAACCATAACCCAAAACTAGCCCTATCCATAAACCAAATTAAACAATAAACTAGATTGAATCTAACCCCAATCCTAAACCAAATTGAACCCTATCCCAAACACTGAACCAAATTGAACACTAAATCCTAGTGTTAAAACAAATTGATCCATAGAAATAAAACTAAAATATATTTAAACCTAACCCTAAAACTAAATAAACATTAAACTAAATTGAACCCCAACATGTTCGCATTAAACCAAATCAATACATTAATTCTTACACCAAACCTATTTGAACCATGTAACTCTAAACCAAATAAGATGCTAACCCTAACACTAAACCAAAATAGAATAAAGTTGAACCCTAATCTTGTCACTAAATTACAACTCAAATTTCAACTTTACCACTAAAACTAATCAAACATTAAACCAAACTAAAGCCTAATGTTTAACCATACTGAACCTTAACACTTAACCAAGTTAAATTCTAACTTTAAACCTAATTGAACCCCAACCCTAAACCAAATTATACTCTAGACCAACATTAAATCATAAAACAAATCAAACCCTAAATAAATAAATCATATTGACCCCTAACACTAAGCCAAATTAAATACAATCTATTAAACTAATTGATTTGTAAACCATATTAAACCCTATCCCTAAATCTAACCTTGACCCTAACCCTAACCCTAGCCCTATACCGAATTCAATTTAAAACTAATTAATTCTAAACTAAATCAAAATAAATTGAACCTTAACCCTAACACATACAAAACTTTAACACTAACACTATAGAAAATTGAATAGTAATTTTTTTTTATAGGTAATAGGTCGTAGCTAAATAATTTTATTAATTTAAAAATATTTTATAACCCGCTTCAGTGTGGGAACCCGTAGAAAAGAACTAGGTATGGAAAACTTTCGGTCTTGCCCAAGGAATTTCTTCCTAGTAGAGCTATTTACAGATAATACTTGAATTGTTTCAGGTATTATTTCCTAATACTAGTATAAATAATAAATTGATTTACCAAGGAATTTCTCTTCAGATACAACATGAGAAATACATATATTATATTATATTCTTCCTTAAATGCATCTCCTACTACACAAACAGTTACTTCTTTGTCAACCTATAATTTCCTTTCATCCATCTTTTCCTATCCTTGGCCCCACATTTCTCCTATCTGCAATGCTGACCTGAAATGTTGAAACCACTACACTACTCCAGAGCTTGTTAGAAATATTAGAATGCAATAAATAATAACTAGTACCATTTTTTTTTATCACATATCTTAAGGAATCTATTCCCTTAAACCTTAGATCAACAAGAAAACTCATTATTCAGAAGAATCCTGTCTGCAAAAGTTCAACTTCAAAAAGAATTGATCATCTGCCACTTACTGGTGCATTTGAAAGATAGAAGGAAGGAAGATCCTAATTGAGAGATTATGTCTCAAACATAGATTGATATATTCAATCTTAAAAAGCTCAAAAGAGAGGGAAGCTAAATTTAAAACCTTCATATCCTCATCCCCAGGTTGTATTTCATAAGGGCATTGATTAATCATCTCATCAGTACATCATAAACAATGCAACTGAATAGTGATAAATAAAATATTTATAATCATAAACAATGCAACTGAATAGTGATAAATAAAATATTTATAAACCTTTCTGAATAAAAGTAGCAATCTCTGTCCTATAATAAATTATCGGAATAGAAGGACAATCTACTTTAATGAGCATAATAAGAAAATAAAGCATATTGCCAATGAGTACCACACTTTCCATGAATAATTGCCTTTGCATATAAAATCAGACCAGATGAAGAATTTATGTGACCAAAAATATTCAATCTAAAAATAAAAGAGAATAAATGTAAAATGAATATGTGTGTGTGCGCGTGCATATGCGTGAAAAAAAACCATATATATATATATATATAACATCTAGACATGAGTAAAGGGCACAAACATATGATCTGATATCTAGTATAGATTAACATATCTACAGGATTATAATTCTGATAATTCAGAAAGACTGATAGCTAGTAATTATATTTTGTTTATCAGACCAAAATAGCTATCTACTTTAATGCCCTATAATTTTTTTAAGGAACAGTATCTACCTGTAATATGAGAGAACGTGTATAAGTCCAAAACTAAACTAACATATCACTTTATATTGCTACTAATATAGAATACTCTATCTATAATATGCAAACAAACTAGCTTACTCCTCCAAGAAACTGCAGTGATGAAGGCATAGTTCATATCTTGTAGCCCAGAACTGGGTGGGCCTGCATCCCTTACCCTCGGAGATCGGGTGCTTCCAGGTGCCCTACCCAACATCCTTGAATTTCCTTTTAATTCTTGTAGCCTTGAGGATAACAAATAGAAGGATTTGAATCCTTTCCATCGGAATTTCTGACATGTCCTCTGGGGCCTTAAAGCCTTCCATTTTTAATTACTCAACCCACCAATTAGCATTGGGCACCTCCTTCAAATGTAGACATTTAAAGAGGAAATCCACATTCCTTTCGATCCTTTGTCGGTGTTGGCTAAAGGCCTCTCTATCCCTTATGACTAGCAGCGATCATTTGATGATGACCCTACCCTTAACCTCAATCCCACTCATGCCAACATTAATACCATAATCTTCTGGGAAACGAATCCTTAATTTGTCATCCACACTACCAACTCTTATCTCTAAGTTTCCCAAAAATTCCTCTCTAAAGACGGTCTTACATAATTGAATTGCTTCCCCTTTTTCCACCCCAATTGTTAGGACAATAGCAGCGAATGTGGCCAGTATATCACGGTTTAAACTATACCTGAATTCATTATTCAGCTATTCATCTCTCATAATTTCTTGAACGGCTCTAAGAGAGAAATCATCCAAATCTTTCAAGATGATTCCCCATCATTCAGCCTTAATTTCTCCCCTAAAAGCCATTGCCGAGATCAATCTCAAATTCGACTCCATATCCTCACAATTTTTTGTTCCTAATATTCCAGCCCTTAGTTTTAAAACTCAATGATCTAGAAAATTCCTTTTTCGTAATTATTAGTAGCTAGGATAGATAAAGCCACATTGTTTCACATGATGTAGGGCATGCAAACACCAAATCTTAATGGCTCTATCATTATTAGATAGCTACTAGTTCGATAGCTTGCCTCACACTCCTTAGCTCACATTATATAAAACCATCTTATAACTTTATTATTTATATTTTAGAATTGAAGTAGTATACAGAAAGGGGGAGGATTAATGTCTAAATATATATATATATATAGTTTAACTTAAAAATTGAATACTAATTTCAAATATACTTAAACCTTAACCTAATTTAAGACTAAACTAAACTAAACTAAACACTAACATAGAACCAAATTGAACCATAGCCCAACCCATAACAAAATTAAAACTGTCACTCTAACCATGTATCAAATAGAACCCTAAACCTTAAGCTAATAATTTATCTTTTGTATTGACAATTTGATTCTAATAATTGATCCAAAACTTTAAAAAAATCAATTATGACATAACACTATATACGCAATAGGAATTAAGATAGAATAATTTTTACAAATGGATACTACTATGTACTATGTGTAGACACCTAAAATTGTCTCACTAATTCTACACTAATTATTCATCGATTTAATTAAGTAATTCTTTAATTATTTGATTGAACTAACAATTTCTTCTAATCATTGACGTTTAGCACTTCTAATTATTCTATTCCTATTCTCAAGTCATTTTAATCAATTGACCATATCTCAATTATTAATTAAATACCAATTATTTAATTAATTATGACCTTTTCCTTAGTTAAATAATCTTTATTATTTAATTAATTCAATCTCCTAAGTTTAAATAATTTCATTTAAATTGTTTAAATTAATTATTTAATTCCTCCAAATCCCCAAATTCTAATTCCAATTAATTTCATCTAATTTCATTTCATATTTCCTCAAATTCTAATTTCATTTCATTTCAATTAATTTCACATTTACAAATTCACATTTCACCAAAACTGAATTTCAGTTAATTTCATGTGCATTTTAGCATTCGAATGACCAAATTTAAATTGAAAATGAAAATGAAAATTCAATTTCAAATTCCTACAACACATGCTAAAATCAGAACTGATTGATCAAATCCGTTGTCTAATCAGTTAACTCAGTTAACTCATCATCATCGCTTTTAACTCAAAATCAATCCAGTCTTCTAATCAATCAATTTAGTCATCTCCCCAATATATTCAGTTCACTAATCAATCAAGTGAGTTGACGAATCCATCTATTAAGTTCACTCTTCAATCAATCTAGTTCACTCCTCAATCAATTCAGTTAACAAATGGATCAATTGAATTTATTGATCAATCAATTTCAGTTGTCTATCAATCAACACTTGAGTTCTATTTCTCAACCCCTTTGTGTTGAAAATCTATAAATTCAACCTCTTTTCTCAATTCAATCTAGAATCACAGTCTTCAATATTGTTGCTTATCTTATGCAGAAAATCAGTGCAATACCTGAGAGACACCTACATCAACAACAATGGAGAAGACCAACGAAAGCCTTGCTATCTCAATTGAGGAAGTTTGAGATAGATCATTTCAATTCAATTGATAATTAGCTTTATTTCATTGCTATTTAGGAGTAATAATTGGATTTAGAGTTGTGATTCACTCTTTGATAATTTGATTTATGCAATTTATGCCTATTTACATCCTGAGTACATTTGGTGAACCCAAAGTGAAACACTCTGGCCTTTATTTTTTGTTTTGACATGTTTTGCAGATCTGTATGGACATAGGAAATCGGACGTCGGAATTTCATATGCAAAAAATTGCAATTGCCTTGATATCATATCACAATTGATTAGACAAGATATCCCAATTGCTTAAATAGGTCACCATTGTTCTTAAGGATTGCAAATTCAAAAAAAGTTATTTCATTTTTACATTATTTTGTATTACGCATCTAACCCTGAAATTTTATTAAATTCTGGAAAATTTAAAATTCTGCATATAAGATGTATCTAATCCAATGGCAGGAAAAGTGAGATTCTAAAATTCAGGTACAAGGAAGGCAAAGCAAAATAGAGACAACAAAAGGCCTATTAGAGGTTTTTGAAGGCTGAAAGAGAGCTTTGTGAGATTGAAGAAAAAGAGGAGTTCACCCAGTACCATAGAACCATCCATCATTTTTTAACCAAGTACAAGTTACTTGACAAATTGATGTGTTGGCTCGCGTAGTGTTGAACAATATCATCACAAAATAACTCTTCTATCATCTACATTTTTCTTTTGTTTTTCTGTTAAAGGTTCAAAAAAAAAGAAGAAGTCATAATTGCTATCACATCATATCACAATTGATCAATCATCATGTCGCAATTGCTTACACAGTAATTCACAATTGATAGTTTATCATTTCACATTTGATTAGTAGGTTAGTCGCATTTGATAGATTTAGTTTTTCATTTTATGTTTTATCATAATTCTGGTTTTTACCAAAATACCTTTTTGTCTATGAAAAGACAAAACTCTGTAACTTGAAAATTAGGCCGGATAGCCCACCGTGTGTTGACTAACATTATTATTTTTCTGCAGGGGTAGCTTAGAAACACTTCCTTTTTGGTGCTTTATTAAAAGAACAAAATAACTTTCATCATTGCTATGCCAGTTAAAATGAATGCCATGTTTATGTGGAGCAACATCTCTAGTTAGAATAGAAAATCATTGCAATGAAGGGATAAAAAAGAACTTTGATTTTTGTGTCTTCGAAGGGATAGGTATTATGCTCTCCCCTTCAATGGGTGATCAGAAAACCAGACTTTCTTCTTTCATGCTTTCCTTTATTTTTTGCAATTAAATCCTTTAGAAGGCTTGCCCTCCCGAGTTACCCTTCAAGCGTCATTAAGGTCGGTGAGAGGGGAATGACCTAAGTGGCCAACAACTAAAACCAAGTAATCCAAGCCACTGTAATCAAATGTGCATGTGATGAAAATCATGTGCGATGAGTGTCACATGTTGTCACAACGATGTTATGCCTCCCTCAGTACCTATACAGTGCATTAAAATCTGTAGATTGTAACCTCTACAGACTGGGAGACCTCACTCAATTAAGTGTAAAATGTTGTTGATTGTGACTGCTCGAACGGAACCCTATCTAAACACTTTAGAAATTAGAAGCCAAGATGAGTCAGTAACTAGACACTTGTTTTATGACAGTGTAAGGGTGGGGAAGAATCTTCCCCCAAGACACTTACCATATATCTCCCAGGATAATGGGCCAATTGAGGAGCAATCTTCTTTGGTTAGGAAAAAGGCAAAAAAATGGGCCCACCCTAGGATGTGACACAACTATTTAAGCTGATGGAGTATCAAGATGTGGGTTGTGGAAATACTTGTAACCTTTTGATCTTAGGAGAGTCTGCTTGATGTGATATCGAATTGCCCAAATACAACAAAAACAAAATGGGGTCATGAAAAAGACTCCAACATTCATGGGAATTTAAAAAAAGTCCCATAAACAAGTATTCTTTTCATGGTTTTATGTGTCGCTTGTGTCCTTTACTACATTTCACCAAGTTCAAACATTTTAGAAAATACCAAAAAAAAAGTGGATTCTCAACCAAAGTTTTGTCAAAACATCAGCAAGATCAAAACCCTCAACAAAGTCAAGTTTCAATATCAACAAGATCAAAACCCTGCAGTAAACAAGCTTATCAACATCAACATCAAACCAAACTTTTCCAACATTATAGAAATGAAGAAAAAATCTTAGATGTTGTGATCTTAGGATCAAACCAATCAAGAAAACATCATGCATCAAGGCATTATGCATTTCATAGGGAAGATGAAGAACTCATCTCTTCCATTCCTACTCCATCACCATCCATAGAAACATTAGCTCAACAAAAAAATACTTTGCAACAAAAATTGAGAAACATGACTAATCCTAGCAACCATAGGGCTAGTTAGAAAATATGATGAGAGAAGTGATAACCATGAGGAAATCATTATCAGCCCAACCTTCTTCTTCTTTTAAGACCATTCAAGCATGTCAATCTTCATTCTTCAACAAAATCATTCCTACCTCAATTCAACCAACATTAGATTCATGTCAACCTTCTTTCAACCCAACATATCTATCATACCAATCATATCAACCCAACATTCAAACTCCTTTCAACCAAAACCAAATCTGTTTCAACCAAAGTCCAAATCGAAATTCACATGAACCTAATGCTCAAAGTACCTCTTTCAACAAAAGTACAAGTCAAAACTCATTCAACCAAAATCAAACCTCTTTCAGCCAAAATCACACACCTTTCAACCAAAATGAAATTCTTTTCAACCAAATTCCAAATCAACCACATCTATCCACCATTTCATCATCCCCTAAGGTTACAAAAGACCAATCCACACTATCTTCATCCAATAGTACAATCTCCCAAGGGCTATCAATAGCACAAATCCAGTCTAATCCAAATCATGATTCAAAGAGTCTTGTTCAAGATCCTTTCTCATAAATTTAAAAGGTTGAAGCCTTCCAAAAATCTCCCATGCAAACTCCCCCATGTCAATAGGACAATCCAAAATCAGAAGAAATCAAACATGAAATAAATCAAGATCAAGAACAAACCTTTTCATCATACCTAATTTTTTATCAAGATCTCGTTGACTAGGAGTCTTATGATGATCCCCTCATTCTTTTCTATTCCACTCATAATAACACCCTTGTTTCACAGGAGCGAGATGTTCTTTCAAGCACCATCCAACATTCACCTCCTAAACAAGATCCCATTATCATTTCTCCTAGTTTCTCTCATGATTCCAATACACAAGTTGTTCGTGAACCCCTTATCAATAAAAACACCAATCCATATCATACTACGGAGGACAACTCATCAACAATACTATATACACCATCATCAAATGCCAATGTCATGATAGAAACAAGCATAACACCAGCTAATGAAATCAATACCCATATTGTTACATCTTCTTCTTTAAGCACAAGCATAACACTAGCTAATGAGATCAACACTTGGTTGGCTTCATCATACTCTTCAAGTGCATCAATAAAAATAGGCATGGAACCCACTCATGTGTAAACTTTAAAACCAAAATCTATTTTACTCATACACCCACACTTGAAAGACTGGGGGCAAGAATATTTACCACAACTAAATTGGTTTGAAATAAGGAGGCTATAGCAGAAACTATACATGAAAGACTCCCAACTAAATATCCTATTGAAAAAGATAGGTTCATCCAACTCTTCAAACAAAGACCAATGAATTATCTACACAAATTTCATAATGACTTGATAACAAAATGCAACTAAAAAGATATTACACTTAAGGGTGGGTTCATTTCAACATATAGCTGCATGTCATTATTATTTTCTTATATAGTTGCATCAATAAAACATGATGATTGTCTGAGTTATTCACTTGTCTGTACTAGAAGGAACTAAGGTTCTCATTTCCTAGATACTTGTTCATGAGGTCTTTAGGAGGCCTTTAGTCATTCATCTTCAACATCACATTGTGATTAAGCTTTATCCTTGGTTGGGTAGAAGTTTCACTATCAATTCTTGTTACCCAAAATCTATCAATTGCTATATCTCACACATTAATCAAAAACTCTAAGTCATTACAGATACCTAGTTGGTCATGTGGTTAGTGAAAAATTGAATATTTTGCTTCAGTGCCGCTGTAATTGTTCTACCTAAGTAGGTTTCATTACTTACAAGTCAAGGAAAGAAAAAAGTGTAATGTCAGTCTCAAGGAAAAACAAATAAAAAAATGATATATTACTGAAATATAACACATAAAAGTGCAATAGAAAAAAGAAAGTTTGACTAGAGGAACATGCAAGTAACTCCATCAGGGCTATGGATGCCTACTGGCAATGGAGCAATATTTGAGAGATTAATATACTGCATAACCTCATCAAAGCCCTTAAAGCTTTCTTCCAGCAAGGCTCTATCTAGGTTGCTTTTGAAGTCAAAATAACTCACATAGCTAGCCACATAGGATTCCAAGGGTCTTTGATGGTTATAAGAGTCAGAATGAACTCAAACGTACACACATGGGTAAAAGAAGATCAAAGTGTCAATAATTGATGGAGAATTTTTCTGCGCCTCCATTCATAAATCTTGGTTACATAGTGTGTTAGGTTGGATGGTCTAAGTCTTTTGAGAATGGATTGAGCACCTATCTCTAAAACGTTTCACACATTTAATCTAATTAGTGCATTTTAGAATAAAAGACACACACTCACCCTCGTTCGAATAGGAATTGCATTTTTGTCATGCATCTTGCATTAGCATAACTCATATCAAAATTCATTGTTTCCATCACATTATGCATCATCATATAAGGTTTGCATACCTGGGGGCATAACTGAAAAAATAAAAAAACATTCAAAAAATGATCGTGAAAAAACTCAAAAACATTCAAAAAATGATCCTGAAAAAAATAAAAAACATTCAAAAATGATCCTAAAAAGAATAAAAAAACATTCGAAAAATGATCTTGAAAAAATCCTTAACATTCGAAAAATGATCTTGAAAAAACTCAAAAACATTCAAAAAATGATCATGAAAAAATCAATTAAAAAAAAATCGAAATACAATCCTAAAAAAAAATACCACAACATTCGAAAAAAGTCATGAACAAAAACTAAAATTAAAAATCAGAAAACATCAAAATCACAACAAAAAAATATTCAAATACGATCCTAAAAAAAGACCAAAAACATTGAGAAATACCAAAAACCCTAAACATTGGAAAATATCTTCGAAACAAAAGACAATCAAATACTAATTTTAAAACTTGCAATAAATTTTCTCGTAAGAATCAAACACCCCTATAGATGTCCAACAAACACTTCGCATGAAGTTAAACAAAAGATACAACTAGCTTATCAAAACATCTACAATCACATTGATCAACTGTCTAATCTATCGATTTATCAAACTATCAACACGTTCAACATCTTATCTTTTATTAAACTATCAACGCGATCAACATCTTGTCTTAAATAGAATCAGTAAACTCAAAACTGACAGATCAGTCTTATATGGGGTCCAAAACTTCTGAAATTAGACATTATCAAAATTACACCAAACATATAAGAGAAAAGGCACAATCAGCCTCACTGTTGAGTTTTGTCTATTTTGGTTGACTCTTTTTTATCAAATTAGCGAAGATCATTGCTTTTAGCTACTCAAGGATGTCCAAAAGTTACTAGAGGAGCCATGATGGGCATGATCCTTTTCTTTGTTTGTTGTTTGTCATTTGAATTGATGAAGTTCTAGGGCAATTTTTCTAGTGGGTGTCTATGATAGGAGCATTCTACTTGTGAATGCCACACATACTTCAACCCCTAGCATAATTCCCAAAATTGAGGGTTCATTCCTTGTCTATGACCTATTCGTTTCTTTGCAATGAGATATCTATACATCTTGGTTCCTTATACCCTAGTGTAATAAGCTCCATTGTTATATAATAAGGCTCAATAATGATAATGTATTGCACTATGAATAAATCAATGAAGACTATCTCATCAAAATGTCTATCATATCAGTCATTACTACATCAAAATTTGTCTTACAAAGATTGATTGAGTTGACTGGTTATTTTCTATCATTTTCTATGTCTAACAACTAAAAATTCTTCTAAGATCTTCAACATGTATTTTGATACAAAAAAATAATAATAAGTATCATCACATTGCATGTTCATTACCATTTCATACTCATAATAAATTTTTCATCAACCATTATGCATCACAACATAAAGCTACATCAAATCACTGCATGATATCACATTCATATTGCATTCATCATCACAATAAAAATACATTAGACCATGAATTTCACCATCAAAAGTTCATCAATAACACATATCATATATATCATATAAAAATGTGTCAAAATACATTGTATCTACATCATCAAAATCAATATCCAATCTCTCAACCTATATTTCCTCTATCAGTAGGTGCACCTCAACTAGCTCCAACCTATCCCGATGGCGCTCTAGGTGGACCCATCACTCACCCACTACTAGTATGTTGATAAGCATATCGACTCGATCTTCTCCCCATGAAAGCCCCAAAACTAGGTTCCCTCTGACCCTCAAGGATATCTCTCTCATAAACATGTCGATAATAAATAGCCTCCTATGTTGCAACAAAATATCTATCTGCTTGGCTACGTGCCTCCGTCACTGGCCCAAATAACGTATCATATGCATCCATAGTGATTTGAGACTGCCTAATTGCCTCATCCCTCTCCCACTGTAATTGATCCCTATCAGCAACTATCCGGTCCCTCTCCGCATTCAAATCCTCCATCACATGTCGATACTGATCCCTATCCTCCATCCGTCATTGTTGCAAAGTATTGACCAAGTCCTCTAAATGTCTAACCTGATCTCTCAATCCCTCCTCATCTCATCTATCCACACCTACAAACTCTCCATCATGGGGCATCTCCACATTATAACCATCATCCCTGCCCTCATCTCCATCACTGCTTGATGACCCTGATCTTGACTCGTCACTATCATCAGAACTGCTCATGGATGAAGTCTCTCCACTAATATCCACATCCTCCCTATCACTATCCACCCACCTCTATCTCCTCCACCCCTACCTCCTCTATTCCTCCCTCCTCCACATCTAACTCCTCCACCCCTATCCTCTCCACCTCTTCCTCTGGGACCCATGCCATGTCTAATTTGCTGACCACCAATCAGAACTATCGGATTTGTCAAAGGTATAGGCCTATGTTGTATCCACCATACACTATACTGCATTGTCGACCCTGGATCTGCTACACCAAGCCGTCATCCCCACAAAATAGGAGCAAGAGCATCAAACTCATCAATAGAAACATGAGGTTGTATACAGGCACCCGAATCACCAATCTCTCAAGTAGTGCAAGCAAAATAAGTTGTCACATCTGGAATTCCCTGTACTTCCCTGAACTATCTAAGCACATGGCCAGGAAGATGCATATCAATAACCCTATGACTACCAACATCTTGACCAATAAGATATCTCTTTTGTCGACAAAAAGGAAGATGTTGAGCATCATCAGTCCAACTAGGAGAAGTAAGATAAGGTCTCCATGAGAAGTACTATAAGATATCAATCAAATGATGCCAATACAAGATGTTACCCAATACCCTATGCCTCACACCAACAGTATATCCATAAGCAAATGATTTCTTTGGCTCTAAATCTATATGTAACATAGGATGAAAGATAGCTATGTGCTCCCAAGCCCATGTTTGGAGCAAATTAATACCGCATCCAATTAATTTCTATTGCAAGTAAACAACCCCATGCATCTGATGATACAAAGTTGCAAGAATACAAGGACCCCAAGAAAACACACGTTGGTCAATAATCATATCATTTATAACACGTCCCCATCCAACAGGAAAACCATGGGCACATCTATCAGGAATCAATAACCAAGCAACAGTACAAGCAAGCACGATGGTGAGATCATCATAATCAAAATCATCCCAACGAATATCATAATGACCACGGATATGTAGATCCTCCTCCTCACACTCGATCAATGTACACAAAGCTGAAATACCATCATCATGATCAAAAGTAACTCGCCTACAAGATATCAAAATGTGTAAAATACACCACACATCCTCAAGTGTGATAGAAGCCTCACCAGTCAGTAGATAAAAATAACATGTCTCTAAGTACCACCGCTCAACCAAAACAATAATCATAGCCCTGTTGGTCGTAACCTCAGGCAAATGTGCTATATAATATAATCCAACCTGTCATAACAAAGTGATATCCTTTGCATCCAACTCATGACATCGATCAAGACTATCTGGCCGTGTCTGCCTAGCAAGAAGTACTGGATAATGCGTCTACATTTGGAAAATATAAAAATGAGTCAACTATGTCATCAAAACCATCAGGATGCATAAATTCAAAGAAAAAAGGCCTTTATTATCAATTATGATTCAATATTATCATATGCGAAGCAAAATAAGCAAATGTGACAAGATATAAGAAAATGCAATCCAATAAATTCAATTGCAATATAATTTTAACAATTGCGACAAAAAACATTAAGTGCACAGTGTTAAACTTAATTGCGACATAATAAAGTCAATTGCGACAATATCGATACTCAATTATGACATACATGAAAAATTACACACTAAAAAATGATTAAAAAATTTGCAAAAATACAGACAAAAACAAGCAGAAAATCAAGCAACTCACCATGCCACCAGTGTTGGGAGGTCTTTGATAAGATTGCACTCGCTTAGATAAATGCAGCCTCGCTCTATGCCCTACCATTTCACTCCAAAGATACCAGAAGCTCTAATCTCTCTAAGAACTTCTTTTAAAATAAAAAACACAAATGAGATCAAACCCATACCAATCCTCAATTATAAGCTCAAAAATTGGGGTTTCTTAACATAAACGCTCGTGGACCTCTCCAGCTTCAATGTAGTTTTAGACATAGCAAACGAGATTGAAACTCTTCCAAACTTCATATTATCATTATCTAGCATATTTCCGAAAAACTGGTCTTCGATCCAAAATTTTCCAAGCACTTTTTCCGAGGGGGCATTATACCCTAGTGTCGCCTGGGCATACTGGGGTAGTTTTTCTTTTCATTTATTTTGAAACAACATTGTTTCGACATTGTCTCAAAGAGGGGCAAATGTAGACACCTAAAAATGTTTCACTAATTCTACACTAATTGTTCATCTATTTAATTAAGTAATTCTTTACTTATTTGATTGAACTTACTATTTCTTCTAATCATCGACTTTCAACACTTCTAATTATTCTATTTCTATTCTCAAATTATTTTAATCAATTAACCATATCTCAATTATTAATTAAATATCAATTATTTAATTAATTACAACCTTTTCCTTAGTTAAATAATCCTTATTATTTAATTAATTCAATCTCCTAAGTTTAAATAATTTCATTTAATTTATTTAAATTAATTAATTAATTCCTCCAAATCCCCAAATTCTAATTCCAATTAATTTCATCTAATTTCATTTCATATTTCCCCAAACTCGAATTTCATTTCATTTCAATTAATTTCACATTTCACCCAAACTGAATTTCAATTAATTTCATGTGCATTTTAGCATTCAAATGACCAAATTCAAATTTAAATTGAAAATGAAAATCAAATTCAATTTCAATTTCCTACAAAACATGCTAAAATCAAAACTGATTGATCAAATCAATTGTCTAATCAATTAACTCAGTTAACTCATCAATCATCCCTTTTAACTCAAAATCAATTCAATCTTCTAATCAATCAATTTAGTCATCTCCCCAATCTATTCAGTTCACTAATCAATCAAGTGAGTTGACTAATCCATCTATTCAGTTCACTCTTCAATCAATCTAGTTCACTCCTCAATCAATTCAGTTAACAAATCAATCAATTGAGTTCATTGATCAATCAATTTCAGTTGTCTATCAATCAACTCTTGAGTTCTATTTCTCACCCCCTTTGTGTTGAAAATCTATAAATTCAACCTCTTTTCTGAATTCAATCTAGAATCACAGACTTCCATATTGTTGTTTATCTTATGTAGAAAATTGGTGCAATAACTGAGAGCCACCTACATCAACAACAATGCAAACCTTGCTATGTCAATTGAGGGAGTCTTAGATAGATCATTTCAATTCAATTGATAATTAGCTTTATTTCATTGTTATTTAGGACTAATAATTGGATTTAGAGTTGTGATTCACTCTTTGATAATCTGATTTATGCAATTTATGCCTATTTACATCTTGAGTACACTATGTACTGAAATAAGATAAAGAATTTTGATTTTCATGAAATTAAAGTCACAAAACAAATAAGCTACTATTGTATAGCATGGGAGTTATGATAAAATTAAGATTATAATTTAATAATGACCAATGGCTACATTGCAAGTTTAATTTTTCTATAATAAGAGTTAATTCAAATTTTTAATATATTAAAATAATTTAATTCAAATTCAAATATCTCAATTATAAAACAATTTATTCTTGAAAGTTTATTTAAATAATTAATTAGAAACAAATTGATGGGCTTATAAATTAATAAGTGTTTCTTTACTTAATTTCTTTTTTGTTGCAAATTCAAATATCTCAATTATAAAAAAAAATTATTCTTGAAAGTTTATTTAAATAATAAATTAGAAAGAAATGATGCGCTTATAGATTAATAAATGTTTCTTTACTTAATTTTTTTTTGGTCATCTTGAGGATGCTACTAGCTTAGATAAATTGAATTATATATATAAAGAAATCCAAAAGATGTCATATTTTAATTTTTTGATTATTTTATTTAAATAATATGACTTTATTAAATTGAAACATGAAAACTTTGATTATCTCTGCGATATAAACTAGTTTATACTACTTGTTTCAATTCACCAAAAAAACACCCCAATCAATATAAAGAATGCATGTAGGATTAAAATAAAAATCTAGCAAATGTTTAAAACAAGACCTAGGAACGACAACCGCAAAGTTGCAACGGTGAAAACGCTACAAAGTTGCGACGGGGAAAACGCTACGTTAACAGAGTCTGAAAAAGTTCCTGTTAATTAATTTGATTAAATTTCCACAATAGCCCCACATGGACGGTTTAAATGGCCCCACCGAAGTAGTCAAATGCAGATGTATGATGTCTTCCCGAGCTTATTTTGTACGTAGATTAGCCGTCTCAAACATGGAGCCCAATAAAACATATTAATTACCCTTATCTTGTACAATCAAACAGCAATGGCTACCCATGCCATGCCTTCCCATCCCCATCCACAAATATTTGGTAATGGCTACGCAGCGGACAAAATGGTCAGTCCATGTCATGCCTTCTCCATGCCCCTCATGTCATCAAGCCAATCATTCTCAGGCCTGTACAATCCGTCACATCCGCCAGTTACTTCCGTCAGGCCAACAGACCAAATGGCCCACCCATGCCATGCCTTCTCCATGCCCCTCATGTCATCAAACCAATCATTCTCAGGCCCATACAATGCGTCACATCTGCCAGTTACATCCGTCCTGCCCACTATGGCTTTATCTTGTTTTTTTCCATTTATTATGTTTTTATTTTTTTAAAGTTATAATGAGTAAAATAATTAATATTATAAATAATAAAATATATATTTAATATTTTTTATAATAATTTATGTTTAAATTTTTAATTTATTTTAATAGAAAGTATATTACAATATATAATTAATTGTAAGATATATATTATATGTCAATTTTAATAATATTATTTAAAAAAAATTTAAAATCATATAGTTATTAGTACTTGCCATTAGGCAATACTATTGTAATGAAAATTCATTTGTCATGTTTAAATGGTTATTAAATAAAATTATTTAGACCAATGAAAACAAAATATTTTCTTTTTTTTATTTTTTTTTCAATTTTATATATAATATAGATGCATATTTTTTAACTTTATAATTTACAAAAATTATTTTACTTGTAAATGATTGGCTAATATTCTTTTGGTTCTTATAGCCGGATTTTTCAGAAGGATACTCCATGGAAGATATGAGTATTTAATCTCACCTTAAGCTTCTTCGTATTGATTTTTAGCTTGTTTTGTATCACACCGTTTTCATTGTTATACTGGGTTTTTGGGATAATCTATGTTATTTTTGAGAAATTTCCACTTTTCTCGATGCCACTCCTCCTTCTTCGTATAGAAGCAGCATAATCTTGTTTCCTGGCAGCATTATATCTCTTATTTTGCGGGCAGTTCCATTTTTTGGATGCCACTCCTTGCCATTGCATGCATAATCTGTTTGCCTCATAATCAGAGTTTTATTTTGCTATTTAAACTGCTTAAGGTGAGTATTTTGTAGGGTTTCTTTTGAGTTTCCACAAGATAGTGAATGGCAGTTATATGTAAAGTGGATGATTCATATTCTGTTTGTTTGTATCGCAAGATGCTGGGGCTATCTTCATTCTTTGCGGCTGTTACACTTTCAATACATCGGCATTGATAAATTGATAATACATGCCTCTTTACCTGTCTGTTGCCATGTTTGTCAATGGGTTAATTTGGACTGCTTATGGAGCCATGCACTTTGACATAAATCTTGTGGTAAGTATAAATATTCTCAATATTTTCTCCATTTGCTGAATCTCTTTTGTTATTTTGCTACACCTTCTTTGAAAATAGAACTTAAGTCCCTCTCAAAAGACCCTTCCATGATATCTTCTCACTCTCTTATTCTCTAAATAAAACCAACCAGATCCGATAAAAGAAAGAAAAATGATTGGCTACAATTGTAATGTTTATGGTGATATGCAACCAGAGTAGCTATTATCAGGTTGCTGACAACACTTTTGGGTAGGGGTGATAATGCATAGCGAACAATCCGGCATGGTATTTTTGTTGCATCCCGTGCAACTGCCACATTGTTGCAAAGTGACTGAAGAGCCTCCATTTCAATTCAGAGAAGAAATATTTCATGAAGAAAAAGATTACAGTTAAACTGACCATTCCCATTAGATGTTTCTAAGCAATTTTATGATAAGGTAAATTGGTATGAATATATCTCACCCAGCACTGGTGAAAGAAAGATGAGAGCAATAAGAATGCAAGCATGCAATGAAGAGCCCATCAAAACTCCCTTGCCTGCCATCTATTTTGAAATTATAAAATTATATAAAATGATAATAAAAACAAATATTTATATATTAAAAGTGTGAATTATTTACGGAAGTTTCTGCGTTTTCTCTCAATGCATTGGAAACTTTCTTGTTTGAAATTCAATTGTGTAGAGATTGAAATGCATTTAATTGGTAAGGTTGTAAAATACTCTAGGAGATGTTTCTATTGTAAAATAGTATAGAATTTTGATATTAGATATACAAATGATGAACATGCATCAGTTTTGTGGGTTTTTTTTTTTTTTTTTTTTTTTTGTGGTGTGTGTTTAGGTTGGGTTTAAATAATTATTTGTTTGGCAATTTTTTTGCATCTGGTTCTGCTAGATAGATCATCAAGAGAAGCTCATCCAAATTTAAGGTTGCAACAAAAAGGTTTTGAAATACTAAATGATATTAAAAAAACTGTGGAGGGTATAAAAATATGTTGATTTGCCTAAAAATATGTTCCATTTGCCTCTTGAAATACTAAATGATATTAAAAATACTATGAAGGGTATTAAAATTCTAGAAGTTTCTTCTAGATACCTCCAGCACATTTCTACATGTGATGAAGTCTAGAAACATCTAAGACCTCCATTAAAAAGATGCACTTGAAATCAAATCAAAATGAATGAAAAATATGGATTGATGAATTACATTTTGTCTTTCTTTCATTTTACTCTTTTTTTTGTTTTTGTTTTGTTCTATATCCCATTTCTATAAATTAAATTTAACACATCTTTTTTATCATCATTTATAGTAAAAAAATTTCTACCATCTATATAATAAATAAAAAATATAAAACAAATTGATACAATTGTCACAATCACAAATTAAAAAATTAAAATGATAACAATTCCCTTTTTTTTAAAACAATTCAAAATTTTCTATTCTCTTTTATTCTAGGAAAGGTCGGTCCTAGAGGTTCTTTTGCAAGAGCTGCTCATTGTTCTCATCACAAATCATGCTTTTAAGGGATGGTAGTTTGGCTAATGTTTGAAGAGTTTCCTTCGTTTCAAGTGTACCCACCATGAAATTAGATTACACAATTTCTTGAAAAAATATTCTCATGCGTCTTTAATGGATATAATTGTAAATTTCAATTATTTTATTTGATCATGTTTTTGTAAAGTATATAAACATGATTTTTTTCCAAAAGAGTCTCTCAAGAATTAGTGAGGATTAAGTTTGAACTGCATTTCACAAGTGGGTACTTACAAACTACAAAACTCAATAACCACAGTAATCTAGTATTGATTGGCATTCATCAAACATTGTGTACTTAGATAAAAAATTTAGTTTCAATCTTACGAATTAAAATTTTAATCATATTAATAGTTTGAAATAGTTATGCATTCAAATTACAACAAAATAAAGTCATAGCAAATTTTTGCCTACAAAATGAAAAAACAACAGTAATTTCTAGACATTAGACACATTTCTCGAATTAAGTTTGAACTGCATTTCACAAGTGGGTACTTACAAACTACAAAACTCAATAACCACAGTAATCTAGTATTGATTGGCATTCATCAAACATTGTGTACTGAGACAAAAAATTTAGTTTCAATCTTAGGAATTAAAATTCTAATCATATTAATAGTTTGAAATAGTTATGCATTCAAATTACAACAAAATAAAGTCATAGCAAATTTTTGCCCACAAAATGAAAAAACAACAGTAATTTCTAGACATTAGACACATTTCTCGGATTAAGTTTGAACTGCATTTCACAAGTGGGTACTTACAAACTACAAAACTCAATAACCACAGTAATCTAGTATTGATTGGCATTCATCAAACATTGTGTACTGAGATAAAAAATTTAGTTTCAATCTTAGGAATTAAAATTCTAATCATATTAATAGTTTGAAATAGTTATGCATTCAAATTACAACAAAATAAAGTCATAGCAAATTTTTGCCCACAAAATGAAAAAACAACAGTAATTTCTAGACATTAGACACATTTCTCCTGGGGAGCTCCCCCATAAGAAATAGCCTATCAACTGATTAGCTTGAGGTGTAATAGTTAGGTCAATTCTAGTTTATAAATCAGGAGGTTTATATTGAATTATATATATATTATTAAAACATTATAAATATCAAAAGTGTACACATGTTAAATTTAAGAAAATAACATACTAGTCACAATAAATAAATATTTCTAATATTTATAGCAAATATTATTATTAAACTAAAAATTATTAAGACAAGTACTCGCCACTATGTGACACTTGTTTCTTATGTTAATATGATGGCCATTTAAATGGTTGTCCAATCCCAAGAGTTACGCAAATGCAATGAAAAAAAACATATTTTTCCATTTTTAATGGAAGAACCCAAGGTATCCATAGTCCCATTCCCCTCGTGGGGACGGATTTAAAGGCTCCTCCCTCAAGGAGTTGACATAGTGAGTTATTGACCTAATACGACCAAACTATTAAATACATTTTCCAGACATGATGGTCTTGCATTGTTACTGATGGCTTTTTAACCTTCGGCATAATTATTCGCTTTGTGAACCACATCAGTACTATCTATAAAAATCGACATCAGCATCCACATGCTTAAAAAGCCGCATGCCTGACATCCTCAAGCAAGATGTCTATTGTTATCGTACATAAGTGTCAAGCAGCTGTCACGCTTTTGGCCCAAAAGAACTTGCTTACAGATACGGGAATAAATTTACACCTTACAATGCCTAAGTATTAGAGCTCCTTCACTGAATGCCAATTCGAAGAAGTTAAAAACTGATGTCCAGCTCGAAAAGGTGTCAAAATCTTCATCCGTATCCACTTGCAAAGTGAATACGGATCTATTGGAATTCGGCACCCATTCTGCCCACAACAAAATTCACGGTCCTTGTAATCGATGGATTGGATTAGCTAACACCAATGGAGGACTAGTTGAGATTTCTAAATAAATGAGATCCGATCCCATCCCAACCTTATTCAGTATTCCGCGGGGCCCCCCACTGGAGCGAGACCTGGCATTTTGTTTCTTGTTTTCGGATCAATATCTTCATGTTCAATGTGATGCCCTGTCCATCCAACCACTTGAGAAAGGATTGGGCATGCGCAACGCAGGTAATTTCACTTGTAACATCTACAATAGGGCAAGTGTTGTGGATTATGCAATTTGTTCTCATAGCATATGTGAGAAAATGGAGGTATTGATAGTCGATAAACATCGCTGGGACTTAAAATCTGACCATAGGTCGATCTATTTAAGCTTTTCATGGGCAGATAAAAAGCGTCAAGAGGTGAAAACTCAATGCACTCGGCATTCTTCAAATAAAGGCAGAATTCTTTTAACCCAAAACAACTACAATATTTTCAAGGTTGCGCTTGAGAGACTTGTTACGAAGGTGAGAATTCTGTTGCATGGTCTCCATAGCCATGAACTCACAAATCTAATCCATAGTGCATTGTTAGAGTGCAAAAGGACCAAGAATAAGATATCTGAAACAAATTGCTTCTCGGTAAATGCTTGGTTCGACGAAGAATGTAAAATTGCAAGGAGGAATTTGAGAGATCTGCACAAGGAAGAGATCAACTTAAAGGTTTACAAAAAAATTTTAAAACAGAAAAAAGATGATTTTGTACTCACAAGGCAAGAAGAATTAATTTTCCTTACTAAAGTTAACCCCAAGTTTTTTTGGAAGGAGCTGCAATCCAAGAAAAAGCAAACAGAAAACAACATTACAGCTAAACAACTTTACGAGCAGGATTTTGGGGTGGAATCGCCTCCTATTTTCAACGTTAATTCAGATCTTTTTTCAAAGCAGGAAATTGAAAGGGGTATAAAAAAGTTGGGTGTTGGAAAAGCTAAAGACTTGGTTGATCATCAAGCAGAATATTTGAAGTGGGGTTTGAAATTTTTTAACAACATCATACAATAGGGTTTTCCTAAAGATTAGACTACTAGTCTTGCCATTCCCTTTTTTAAGAGCAGAGATGTCAATAATCCCTCTAATTACAAGACCATTATGATTAACCCTTTATTTGCAAAGTTATTTGGCAGCATGATAGAGAATAGAATTAGCAAGTGGGCAAAAGAGAATGGTAAGCGGGCAAAAGGGCAAGCTAGTTTCAGACCTAAGCATTCCATAGTTGATCATGGTATGACTTTGAGACATTTAATTGAAAAAATATGGGAAGAGAAAGAAGAGATCTTCTATTGTTTTGTTGATTTCAAAAAGGCTTTTGACACGGTTCCTAGGGTTAAACTTTGGAAAAGAATGGAAGATCTTGGAATTCCCATTCATCTTAGAGTTGTTGTCCATGGGCTTTATGAGGAGGTTAAAGTCAAAATCAGAACCTTTGATGGTCTCTCTGAAAGCTTTAGAAGCGATATCGGGGTCAAGCAAGGGTGTATGTTATCTCCTACGCTGTTTGGTTTATACATTGACACTTTGGAAGAGTGGTTAAACTCTCGGGATGCTGATGGCGTTCGTCTAGGTGAATTTATGATAAAAATTTTGCTTGATGCGGATGACCTCATTCCTATTGCTAAAACACCTCTTGGTTTGCGAGAGAATTTGTATGCTTTGGAGCACTTTTGCAGAATGGTCGAGATGCAAGTCAATATCAGCAAGACAAAAATCATGGTTTTCTCTAATAAGTGGTAACAAAACCAGCATAAGTTCTACTTTGAAGGCAGTATTCTTGAAGAAGTTTCAAACTATAAATATCTTGGGATTGACTTCAACAAAAATCTAAATTGGGATGGTTGCAAGAGGATGAGAATCCTAGGTGGTTGGAAAGCTTGGTATGCTCTTAAGAATAGATGTAGAGAAGTGAAGCTTTGGGTTTGGAAGGCCTCCCAAACTCTTTTTGGGCTTTTAGTTCTTCCTGTTATTCTCTATGGTTGTGAATTATGTGTCAGTAGCACTTCAGGTACACAGTAGAAGCAGATCAAGAAAATCCAAAAGCTCTTGATAACAAGCAAGTTCAAGATTAAAAATATAGTTCCTTATGATATCATGTTGAATGAGACTGGGGTTTCTCCTATTGAAGCTATTGCTATGGTTCGTCTCATTAGGTATCTCAAAAGAATTGGGCAAATGGAGGAAGGCATATGGCCTAAGGCGGTTTTCAATGACACCTTGTGCAAAAGAAAGAAGACTTGGATGTAACAAAACATCAAATGGTTGAGTAAATGGAATATCTACCTAAATTCGTGGCCAACAAATAGTAAAGAGATAAAGACAAAAGACTTTCGTTATGGATAAGTTTCACAAGTGGGCTTGGGGTAATGAGTTAGTGAGAAAGAAGAAATATTATATCACGAAGTTCAATCCTACTTTTGATCATCATCAAAAAGCTTATATAAGGGCTAATATTTCATGGAAAGATAAGTGTATTATTGTTCAAATAAGAACTAAATCTCATTAGCTCCGTAGTGAAACTGGTTGTTGGAAAAGACAAAAAGAAACTTGGGAGGAAAGAGTATGTATTTTTTGCACATCTGGGAAAGTTGAAACTGAAAAACACTTCATTTTAGAGTGTGATGCCTTGAAAGATGTTAGGGACAAATATATTAAATTATTGAATGAGGGGTCTTGGTATGATTTTTTTCACTGAGGATTTTGTCGAGAGGTTGGTGCCACTTGTCAGCATTTTACACAGAAAGAGAGCAGGTTTGCAGAAATCGATTAGATCTGATGTGTTGTCCCATAGACTTTGTTAAGTCTCGTGGACATTAAAATAAATTTCTTTTTTTCTTGTTGCCTGTGTATGTAGGTGGCATGTAAGGTGCAGAATGCACCGAGTCCAATAGTTTTGCAACAAAACCGAGAAATAAAATTTGCAACAAGAGCCATATACCTAGTCCAATAGTCCAATAGTCTTGTAGATACATAGGATTCAAGATGGAGTTGTGCATTCTAACTTCGTGATTCTCAAAATATTACCTATTTATAAATTTCAAATCTTTCAATTTTTTACAGCAGCTTATTTGGCAAGTCCCCTTCTTATAACTAAGGTTTCAGGGTCACATCATCAAATATGATACTAGATCAACATGTTTTTTGCCAAGGTGTCCAAAACAACCAAGAAAAAAGGTGAGACCAATAGGCAGAGGCCCCCATACTTGTGCAGCTGATGTGGCATCACATGATCTGTTGTTTTTATAGAAAAGGGTATATTTCATTCAATTATTGATACTCATCATCACCAATAACAACTTTAAAGTCACAACTATTGGTGCAGTGTAGTACAAAAAATAGACATTAAATCAACAAGTATGGAGGTATTAATTCAACAACATATATCACAAGAATTGAAACATGCTCAACTACTGGGTCCTTTTCCCTGAACTATTTTTCATAGCACTAGTTTCAATTCCAACTAGTATTGTAATGAAGGGTATCAAAACGGTGTTACATATGTAATTTTTAAAAATTGGCATCAAAGTGGTGCTACATGTCTCTATTGACCAATATCAATTGGAAAGTTGTGGCCCAAATCTATTTTAGCTAGAATAATCTAGCAATACAAATTTTTTTATCCCAAGCTATTAGTTGAAAATGCTAGTTAGCTGAATTTTATAGCCCAATTAATTAGAAATGTTTAAATTCTACTTAGTTGAAAATTTAGCCTAAAAGATGACACAACTTTGAACTTTTATTTAATGATAATGACACAACATGGATAAAATTATATAATAGAAATATGAAACCACAAGCATGTATGACCCCAAATATATATTGAGAAAATCCTTTAAGAAAAACTCCACCCCCAAGGAGGTACTAAACTTGTATTAATATTTTTTATATAGATATTCTTAAATCAAATCCCAATGATTATTCAAGTATGAGGTTCTCCCCAAGATAGTGAAGTTGCCTTTATAGAAAACCAAAAGTTTGACCAATAATCTAATCTTTGTTCACTTTATAAGTTGTTTTTATGAGACTTTTTAGAATAATATAAAAATTTAAAATATTTTAGTAATGTTGAATATATTTGTGGTGTTTTAAATGTTTAATCTGATAGAAACTACTATATAGCCACAAATCCATTCTAGAATACTATCTAATCTAAAGCACACTAGATGAAATAATAGGGAGAGAAAACAAACAAAAAAATAATACCTACATGTTGTCAATTGCTCCCATGGGTTCCATTATGTCCTGTCTTTTGTGATCTCATTGTTGGATGGATATTGCTCTCAGAATTCTACACTTATGGTTTCAAGATGACAACACAAGAATGGACTTATTGAACCTAAGGTAGGACAGAGAAGGGGGTTGAATTAGTCTAAAATAAAAATTAATGTAGCACATAAATAATTAAACAACAACACACATCCAACAAATGAGTACCAAGATTTTCTACTTGGAAAACCCAAATAGGGAAAAACCATGGTGAAAATCTGCCCACAAAAATATATCCACTATGTATATTAGATTACAATGAAAATAGCTCATTGCTCCAGACTTGCAAACCAAAGCTAATTTTTCTTTAGGTAAGATACAAAAGAGGACTTGCAAACTTAAAGCTAACTGCAACAGAGCAAGATACAAAAATTATATGAAAAGAAGGATCTCCTGATCATGAAGTTTTCCTTGAACTCTGCATCATGTGACCAATATCAACACACAAGACTCATAACTCAACTGTCAACACTCTATCTCATATCTCTGTAACAGTCTCAACTTTGCTTCTTCTTTTCTCTTCACAGAACCTCAAACTGTCTATCTTTACATTACACATCTACACTCCACACCTCATCACACTCTTAACTTAATTATATTCATCCTTATATACAAGATAGATCATCAAAGCTTTAACCAAGTCAGTTTGAACTAAAATAAACCTTTCGTACCAAAAACACACACATTGATACACTCTAGGAGAAATAGGAGACCAAAATAAATCTTCCAAAGATCAAATCACCAATCCACAATCACTAGAACATAACAAACAACATATCAACACACTACACATGCATATAAGCAATTAACAGTTAAAACATATCTTTTGATGCAAATAAGTCTACTCTTGATCTCCACATGCTACGATGAGACCCCATAACATATCAAACAATCTTCCATGAATCATATTTAGATCCAAGCATAGGTCTAACATAAAATATTACAACTAGCTATCATTAATGTGACAACACCTAGAGAACACAACAATATTTTTGGACCATAGAACTATCATATCTAGCAACACTTTTCAGACCTAAACCCTTCTAGAACAACTACATGACCAACACAACAATATATCTCTACAACATAAACATTCCAGACCAACACCAGTCTGAAACAACAAGTTTTACATCAATGAAAACCACAGAAACACATACTTCCAATAGGACTTCTATATATTATGGAATGCACGATGGCTTCTAAATCTTATGAATGCAATGATAATGGATATGAAGAGATAGATATGATGATGAAGCTAATGTTCTAATGCTTATGCTATGATGCAAATAAGGTGGAGCCAAAGGAAAACTTTTAGAATTTCTTTGCTTGCTTGAAAACTAGAATGCTTGAATGCTATAAAATGATCAGTAGTAACTAGCTTGAAATGCAAGCTAAATACTTTCTTTTGTAGATTTTTTAGGGCTTGATATTAGGTGTCATGATGGTAGAGAAGAAGTCATTGGTGAAGTGTATAGTTAGGATTGAATTAGTTAGTAGCTGAGAGAGAAAGGAGGAGAATGTTCCTTCTACATTAGCAAGGTGGAAGGATTGGTGGAAGAATGAGACACTTGTCATGATGCTCACCTTGGAAAAGGAATGAAGAAGATGGATTATGACTCTAGTTTGTTGAAGGTTAGAGAAAGACTAGGATTTCATAAGACACTTGACCCATGAGTCAAATTTGACCAACATGTGGTGGAAAGACAATTGGAGAGGAAATAAGATGAGTGGAGGAAGAATAGGATTTGAGATGCCACATAAGGTTCCACTTCCTTTTGAGTAGGGAGGATATTGAACATAACTAGCTAGTTAAATATGAATAATATTTCATTATTTTAGCCACATGGTGATGAGATGTAAAAGTGACATGGATTTTTAGGATTGAAGACTTAGGCTAGTAGGATAATTAAGTAATTAAGATTGTTTAATTAGGTAGACTTTAGAAGAATTATGATAAATTTAGATTATTTAATTAATAATTTTTATTTATTTAATTATCTCTAGTTATTTTTAGGTGTATACATTTTGCCCCACTTTAACAGAATGTGTTTTAACATGTTGTTTCAAAGAAAAATAAATCAAATCTTAGTTTGCCCCTAGTATCAATATGATGTTGATGGTATGCTCCCTAAGGAGATAGATTGGTGAGAAATTTGGAAAAATTGGGATGAAGCATGAAGAAAGACGGGCAATCTCATGAATGGGGAATTAAAAAGCAATGGGATGAAGAAATTAGGTAAAATTAGGCTTTAGATTAGAGAATTGATGCCCCAGTAGCACACGGTCATTACACCTCCAATTACGGGTAAATGGACTATATCTAGCAAGGTTGGGTCCACATCCATGTCATTTGCACACATGAAAGGAGAGTGATTTATTGGAGAAGATTGAGTGAGCAACACAAAGTGCTTTAAGAAAAGATGGTGATTCTGGTGCGCAAACATCATTTCGAGTGCATATGTCACTTTCACTAGCCCAAGGAGTATGATCCCTTGGTACATATATCAGTACTTTGCCTAACTATGATATTTCAATGCATTTAATGCTAGATAAAAAAAATTAGGTTTGAATGCATAAAGAAGATTTTTTAGTGCTTTTGTTCATTCTTTTAACTCATTTACATCCTGCAGTTGCACATTTGAATGTTGTTTTAATGCATCTAGCTAGAATTAGTACTTTTGTCATTTCCTTTAGCACTTTTGATGTTTTGCGCATTTGCATCATGTTTTAATATATTTGTGAAGATTTAGCACATTTGCAGTTTTGACACATTTGCATGTTTCTATAATGCTTTGACTTGATAAAGTAGAACTTTTGAAATAGTTGCAAGATTCTAGTTTTTGAGTTGATGAGTTGATGTCATGATCAATGGCAACAAAATGATAGGGGCTCAAGGAGATGGATATAATCTCTAAAGAGATGATTTGATAGGTAGTTATGTACTTGATAGGTTGATTAGGATAGATGCAACTTGTGTGATGATTAACACCCATAACTGCTAATTGATTGCAAGAGGATTTAGACATCATGATGCCTAGGGAGCAATTCTGAAGACACAACGATTGTGACCCATTAGATTTGGGAGTTGGAGAGTGTATTGGGTCATGATGTCTTTTGTATGTGCTATAAAGGCCATAGATTTATACGAATAGAGGATTGTTGATGACACTTGCAAAGAGGTGGCATAGTGAGCATAATACCTTCCACTTTCCCACGATGAGATGTTAGTGATGTTAGAGGATGTGTATAGGATTTTAAGGATACCCATATCAGGGGAGCTTATACAGTATGATCACCACAAGAGAGGTTGTACTACAACACTACATAGCATGTTTGATGATGAGGACATAGAGGGTCTAGATGCAAGATGAGATAAAATGATGGATTACTATGAGCCCTTGTTCTCAAAACTAGCAGGTTTTATTAGAAGCTTCACATGCCCAAGTAGGAGATCATGCGAGCTATTTATTGGATGGTGACACATCTTGGAGAGGATGGTGACATATGGGATCTAATATGCACAGGGGTTTTATTTAATAACACATTAATGTCATGAGATGCATTAGTTTCTGTATGATGGGACAACTAGTTTGTCATTCAGAGTCATATTACTTCATATTTGGTCATTGGATCATATCGTGGTTACACATCCTATGTGTATGCGATTCAAAGGTGCTAGAAAACCATACATATATGTCAATGTCAACTTGAATTTCATCTTCAGAATACTACCTGCAACATATTAGTTTCACAAAATACAAAGAAAATTCTATAGGAAATCCAAACTCAACGAATGAAACTACTTGAAATGAACATCAAAATAAAATCCATATTATTACCTTCACGATTTAAGTCTCGCTATTCCCTAACTCCATTGTTCCTGGTTGCAGATGATTTGCTCTCAGATAAGAACTTGTAGCTTCCAAGATGGTATATGAAGAATGGACTGATAATTGATAGTTAAATAATACTATGATATGCAATGCAAATTATTTAAAGCTAAATTATTATGCTAAATGAGAAATGCTAAATTGCTAAATTGCTTCAAAATAAAAATTCACGGATGCATAAGTTTACTCAAATTGTTAACTTGAATATTAACTCTTTCTCAACTCAAACTCCTACCTTTAGAGACTTTTGAGAGGATAAGATGATGTGTTTGAGATCAACGGTCATGATCAGATCTGGAAATTTGGATGGTTGTGAGCAAAGGTGAAGGTTGAGAGAAAGGGGGAAGGAGAAGACAAGTGTCACTCATCTCACCTTGATTGAGTTGTAGAGCCAGGGAATCTAGGGATGGTTGGAGAAGATTTAGGTATGAGAGGACAAGTGGACTCAAGTCCTTCCTAAGATATAGGGATGTTTGAGACAATATAGAAGAAGGTTAGGAAATATGTGTACGTACATAATATTTCATTTATTTTGGAAGTTGGAGATAAGTGGCTAGTAAATATTTTATTTATTTTAATTTTGTTGAATTAGTTTAGCCACATGATGGATAAATTGGCAAAGGAAAAATGAAGTGGAGATGGAAGGTGAGTTAGAAAAGGGATTAAATAATTAAGAAATTATTTAATATTTGAGACTATAGGATAGAAGAATAACCATTAAATATTAGATATTTAATTGATTGATTAGAAGAATAATTAAATATTAGATATTTAATTAATTGATTAGAGGAATAAGATAAATTAATTAATTAATAAAATATTTCAATTAAATTAATTAATAGAAGGACATGAAATGAATTAAATAAATTAATCTTTTCAAATTAACTATTTAATAGAAGAATAATTATTAAATAAATATAAAATATTGATTTAATTGGTCATAGCAATTTTTATGTGTATACAATGTCTATCATGGTTTAGTATCCCATCCTAAGATGGGAAAGCTAGAGTATTGGAGACATGTGATGAAAAGTATTGACAAAAGCTCAAGCTCTCTCTCCTCACACAACTCGCATCCATCATCAATAACTTCAGTCTTGAGTTCACACATTTATATATGAGGATTCTCGCCAAAACTAAGATTCAAATGATGGCGCATTAAGGTTTTCAGCAACCCCAATCTATGGCAGATCATACGAGATCACCTTTCCAAGGTTCAATCTCTTCAACAACTATGATATTTTATTCCTCTAAGAGCACATTTCCTGTCTTTTGCAAACTGCACCCAGTTTGTCACCCATACTCTTCCTAATTTGTCACCCATTCTCTTTGTCAAATATATTAAATGCTTTAGCTGTTTCCTTCACAAGATGAGCATAAATATCAGGTTTTCTTGCAGGTTCAGATTGATCATCTTGCCTCTCTATCTTCCTCAAGCCACAATATCCTATAATCAACCCATGATTTTCGGGTTCTCCATAAATGTCGACCTACTTACCAACTACCACATCGACGGGCACTTTACTGACCTCTTCATGTTTTCCGCTTTTCATCCTTGTTGACATCAACCTCTACTCAAACTTAAATGTCAATTTGGCATCATTCACCAACCAAGACACACTACTGGTTTAGCTCACCTTACTAGTATAAGCTAATCGGTTTAGCTTCAAGCCTGCTAACATCTTCTCTATTAGTGGATCAAGCTGATCTACCATTGAACATGCCGGTTCATTCACTAAGTCCATTTACCGATTGCATTACACTTCTCTTTGTATACCGGTGATCACATCCTTGTTATCCTTTGCTTTCTTTTTGATAGATTCTACATTGCATGAGTATCGATAGCATACCTTACTTGGCTACTTGCACCTTGCTTCTTGCATACATGTTGACATCAATTACATTCTAGTTTTTATACTTGCACACATTGACCATCATTAATCACCAGTCACCATTACTCATCACTCGTAATCATTCCATACTGGTTGACATCAATGACAGCCTAATGCCAACAATCTCCCCCTTTGGTATTGATGTCAACACACCTGCAAGTCTCCACACCAGTCAATCTCTCCCCCTTTGACAACAATGACAAAGGGTCAGGGTATCTCCCCCTTTGACATAGTCTGTATTCTGCCATAATGGGTCCATTCTCTCCTTTTGGTTCATACTCCATCGGTTAGGCTATGTAGACATCTCCTTTGTCAAATCTCTTTTGTGTGATTACAACTGGTACTGAGGCATACCTTCCTAACCTCTCCCTAGCCCTAGCATGTGGTTTAAGGAAAACATATATAACTATGAACTCCCCCTGAACCATTGGTCTCCTTACTAACTTAAGAGCATGAGGCAAGAGACACAACTCCAAACTTGTGTTCAAATGTTGGTATTGTGGATGACTTCGTCATGTGTTGTATTGGTTTTGTCATTGATGTCAACACTTATCTCTCAGGAGGTCTACATTGTTGATTTGGAACTCTGGTTATATTGGTTTGTTGTTGAACTGTCACATTGTGGTCCTGATATGGATATTGGCTTGTGTACAGTCACCGGTATATGTTTCACTGACAACTTATATGTTTCACCAACAACTCAGAAAGTTGATGATGACTTGTTATCATCTGGAGATGATTTGGTTATGTCGAAGACATGGATTGGATATTTGGATTTGGTGTTTTGCATATTGGTCTAATCGGGTTATCATATTTACCTTTACTGGCAGATAGGTCTAGATTATGGAGCGATACAAGATATCATGTTCAAAATCAGCACAACATGTTTTGGAAATGGTTTATTGATTGCATAATGTGTAAATGTATTGAGGTCGGCATAGTGTATTGTATCAAGGCTTAGTTTGTAATTGATTTAATTGTAATATCTTTAGGGAGCTGACCTAATGATGAGGTCTTAGGTTTTGTATAAATAATTGTAAGATCCTATTTGAAACGTATGTGTACATGTTGAGATCTTTGTGAAGAACGAAAATAAGCAGATCCATATGTGAATCACACAGACATCATCTAAAGGTTGAAGGAAGGTTGTTAAAGGTTATGAAGGTGTTTGATCAGAGCTTAAACCAGTACTGATCTAGCATTGCAAATGCTATATTGAAGAATACATTGTTATTGGATTTAACCATCCAACTATAGTCAGCGTGACTCCTATTTTGTGATTGAGCAGTGAGCTCTAGGCAGTTGGCCTTTTTGCACATGCAGACCCCATTATTGTATTCACTTACTATCTGCAATAGTATCATCTGGTTGTGGGTAAGGTTTCCTCCCGTGGCTTTTCCCCTTATAGGCTTTCCACATCAAAATCTTTGTGTCATGTGTTGTGGATGTTATTTTCCTTTCTGTTTCATGCATTAAGTTATACCGATATTGCTATAATTATTAATCTATTTTACTGACACTAGTTTTTACAACTGATTCACCCCCCCCTCTCTCATTTGTCCTTCTTGGTTCCTAACAGTTGGTATCAGAGTCGAGTCCTCTTTTTGTAGAAGCCTAACAGCTTGAGGAGATCCTATGGCAGAAAATTGATGGTATGATGAAAGAATAAGTATCTGGTAGATTACTGAGAGGGGAGGGGGGGTGAATTAGTATATTGAAAAACTGAAACAAAGTTCCCAAACTCAAACTCAGTTAAGATCAATATTCATAGGAATACTTGACATCAACCGATTTAACTGTTATGACAACTTTAACAGTAAATAACTTCAAAATTTATGTAAATCAACAATTCTCAATCACAACTCAACATATTCATCTCTCAATGCTTCTGCATAACATGCCTTATCAAAAATTAACCATATCAGCAAATAAAGTCACAACCAAAAAAACATTAACCACTTGACACAAATGTTTATACGTGGAAAACCCAAATAGGTAAAAACCATGGTGAGATAGAACTCACAAGGATAGCTATCTGAACTCTTTTGAAGTTTTCTCTATTAGGATCCAAAGCCTATTAGAGCTTTACAATAAGTCCTTTTAAGAACTAATTCCGGTTAGGAATCACCCTTTTAAGGGATTTTACAAATATGCCTTGTCAAAAGCACAATACCCTGTTAGGAGTAACCTCATTGAAGGATTTAAGAATCCAAGCTAATGGACCACCTTGTTAGAGGATTAATGAGTAACCAAGCTTGTTAGAGCTCACCCAGTTAAGGGATTTAACTTCTATTGTTATTTTTAGAAAACAATAGTTTTGTTGATCTTTCTGAATAGCCCTACCTTTGCTTGATCAGATCCTTCTATAACCTTCAATCTGCCTTCACTCAAAGCGTAGATCCATTCACTGGTTTGGCAACTACACACTCAACAGGTTTTCTACCAATCTTGCTAACAAAATTTACAAGCAACTTCATCGACCTTAAATAGAAATCAATTAAGTCGGTAACACAACAAAAACCTAATTCTCATTATCGAGATTACAAACAAGTCGGTATGATCTTGACCATTAGAAATTATGACAATCTTCTTCACATTCTTCAAGACATTTTCAACTGCTACATGATCACTGCTTCATCGAACTATGTAACCCATCACATGCTATGCATTAGATATAATCCACTTTGCTCCTTCCTAAGAGAAGAACAAACACACAAAAACAATTTAAATATATCTGCATTCAAATGATCATATGTGTCTCCATCATTACCGCTTATCAGATAATAAACCATCAAACATGGTCGGTTAGGGTTTAACAATTGATAGGGTTTTACCGGTTACATTACATAGAAGGATTTAACCCTTTACACCAGTTCACCTGTTCACCTTACAAATTGTGCATATTGGTTTACAACATGTTCCACAAAGCTCTTTTACCAGTTACTAGCCATTAGCAAAAACAATAATATCAACAATATCATGAATACCATAACCAGTTAACCTGACATCAACGACAACATATCATTAATGCAATCTCTATGATAAATACCAACAATCTCCAAATTCAAACAATATCCCCCTTTGGCATTGATGGCAATACAAATATCAACGCCTCTGATTGCTGCTGAGATTGGTGAATAGGAATCCTGGTTTACATTACCAAGTATTCACCTTGCTCTGTCTGTCTTCAGCCTACCATTGGTTCACTTAATCAAACACATAATTCTTCTCCTCACTCACATAATTCTTCTCCCCTTTTTATAGCAATGCCAAAGTGAAGGTAAAACATGTAATTCTTCTCTCACTATAATGTTGATGCTCCCCCTATGGAATGAATCCACTCCTTCATCAGTCCATATAAGATTCTACAAGGAATACAGGGACTGATGCAATCATCATCATGCTCAACTGACTTCATGAAGAGGGACAACCCCCAATTGACTTCTAAGATACTCAAAAGTGGTCTTAGGAAGAGGTTTGGTAAAGATATCTACAAGCTGCTCCTCTAAGGAAAGCAAGTGCAGAAATTCGCTTCCCTAATGTCAATTTGTAGGGAAAAAAAATAGTGTTTACAAATTTTACAACTTTTACAGAATATGACACAAGCATGATAAAACATAAATAAACAACACACAGAAAGAACACATAGAATTAATGTGGGAAAACCCTTTTGGGAGAAAAACCCACCACCAATAGATAATGACTTTATTAATAGTATGTCAAAAGATATAATAAAGTCTAGTTTGTAGGCTTCCTTCACTCTGTCATACAATTGTTCTAGATTGAAACATACAACACTTGGTTCAAACTAATTCACAAATCGCTCAGTAGCTATTCTGGTTCATAACCTTACATTTGGTTCACATTTGGCTTCTAATACCAAACTGGTTGACCGTTACACCAGCGCGAGATGGTTGGGAAGTCAAACTGTCTTTGTCGGTCTGCAATCATGGAAAACCAATTATCCCACATGCATCAGGGAGTCAGGTCAGTTTGCATTCATATACACCGACAGTCTCATCCTTAGTGTGTGAGTGTTCACCTTTTTGGATCTCCTTTCAATCTCACATCCGCAGTCGGTCTTCACTCCATTGGCCATCAGTATAGCTTTCAACTAGTAGAGTCAATTGCCTGATGATACCCAATAAGTGAAGCACTCCAAGACTAAATAGATTAGACTCATCGAGACTTTGGGGTAGCCTTCATCACATCGACCCGATTGTCGATATCAACCCAGGGTGCCTAAGGTAGGTTCATCGAGTATCGGCCTAACTTCTGATAGGAACACCCAATAGATGATGACAACCCAGACCACCTAAGATAGCTCCATGAGGTCATTGACACAACTCTGATGCAGTCTTCTTGAAAGGTGAAGTTATCCCATTAGAAAGGAAGACACTGGTGTAAGTCATACCGATCAAAAGGTGTTCAACAAACAAGAAAGTAACACTCTGTTGTTCCATCGATGTAGGCTACCCCGATCAACCCATATATGTCAAGTGAATTAGAGGCACATTTCCAACAAACTCTCACTTGATGATGAATTCACTAGACCGATTACCATTTCAGACGTTATTGAGGAACATGGGTATCAAGACCCAGAGAATTTGAACACCACTTGAACTTGTGCATGCTCACCGGTTTCGTCAAGGCATCTGCAACATTTTCCAGAGTGTCTACCTTTTTAAGATAAACTTTTCCATCTTCCACCATGTCACGAATGAAGTGATACTGAACATGAACATGCTTCGATCTAGCATGGAAAGTAGGATTCTTTGCCAAACATATGGCACTATGACTGGCACTCTAGATTTCAACCTGCCCTGCATCAAAATGAATATCTAAACTCAAACGCCTAAGCTAGACTGCTTCTTTAAAAGCATGTCTGGCTGCCATGTATTCTACCTCTATAGTGGACAAAGCTACAACTTGCTGCTTACTCATCCAACTAATTGCTCCACCATTCAGGACAAAAACATATCCACTAGTGGATCTCCTACTATCAACATCCCTTGCCCAATCAGAATATGTATAACCATAAATGCTAAGAGTTCTCTTTGAATCCTTCAAATGACCATGATAGCATAATGTGAAGTCTGAAGTACCCTTCAGATATCTAAACACTCTCTTTATAACATCCTAGTGCAGTCTCCCTGGATTCAACATAAATCTACTAAGTACTTCCACTGGTTGGGCGATGTCTGGTCTTGTACATACCATAGCATACATTAAACTGCCTATAGCACTTGCATAAGGTACACTTTTCATGTCTTCAATCCCTTTTGGAAATTTTGGATAGTCAAGCACAAACAATTTAGTTCCCTACAGGATGGGAACAACCTGTGATTTATAGTCAGACATATGAAACCTGTCAAGAACATTGGTTATATACTTTCTCTGGCTGAGCCAAAGTTTCCTCTTAGATCTATTCCTTTTGATCTCCATTCTTAGAATGTAATTTGTTGCTCCTAAGTCCTTCATTTCAAGTTTCATAATTTGAGATTTTAAATCTAAGATCATACCTTTGGTATTTCCTATGAACAACATGTCATCTACATACAAAGCTATGATAAGAATCCTATTACCACCAATTTTGTAGTAGACACAATGATCAACTTTTGATCTCACAAATCCCAAGGACAAAAAAAATGTATCATACTTCTGATACCGCATTTTGGGAGACTATTTCAAACCATATAAAGACTTCTTGAGTTTGCATACAAGATGTTCTTTACCTTTTTCCACAAAGTGCTCAGGCTGGGACATATAAATTTCTTCTTCAAGATCAACATGAAGAAATGTTGTTTTCACATCCATCTTCTCAATCTCCCAATCATATGATGCTGCAAGTGACAAAAGAAATCTGATAGATGTCAGCTTAGCCATAGGAGAAAAGATCTCTCCATAGTTAATACCTTCCTTTTGAGAATACCCCTTTGCAACCAATCTTACTTTGTTGTCAATGCTACCATCTGGACCATACTTCTTCTTGAACACCCACTTGCAGCCTACAAGCTTCTGCCTTTAGGCAATGGCACCAAATCCCAAGTTCCATTTTTATCCAATGATGAGATTTCATCATTCATGGCTTCCAACCAAGAATCTAAATCAAGCATATCAATGGCTTCTTTTATAGTTCGAGGCTCATATGTATCTGCAAGTAAAGCATAAGCACAATTAACATTCAACATAGAATAATTGTACTTATTAGGTGTATACCTATCTAGTTTCTGCCTCTCTCGTGTAGATCTTCTTAACACTTTTGGTGAGGCTTCTTGAGGTTCAACAGGAGGTTCATCATCATGTTCTTGTTCAGAACTACTTGAACTGCTTGAACTCTCCTCATCTTCAGGTACTTGTGTAGATTCTTCTTTAATTGGAGGGATTTCAATCTCAGCTTCTCCTTTCTTTCCTATTTAATGATCTAGTGACATAGGCTTCAGCTCATGAAAGATCACACTTCTATTGTACACAACCTTACCAATCACTAGATTCCAAAGTTTGTATCCTTTCACACCAACTCCATAGCCAATGAAGATACATTTCACTGCTTTGTTATCCAACTTAGATCTATTAACATCAGGCACATGGGCATATGCCTTTGCACCAAAAACACATAGGTGCCTTAGAGAAGGTTTCTTACAAGACCATGCTTCCATAGGTGTTTTGTCAACCAATGCTGAAGTAGGAGAATGATTCAGCAGACAACATGTTGTAGCAACTGCTTCAGCCTAAAAATTTTGTTCCAGCCCAGCTCCGCTCAACATGCTTCTTGCTTTCTCCGTTAGAGACTAATTTTGTTGGCAAATGCACACTCCAATGAGACATTGTAGGTGATTGAAGGTTTTGTCATTGATGGCAACCTTACAATCCTATAACATAGGAAAGACAATCCATCGACACTAGCAAGGTCAGACTTGACACTGGCACCAGTAGTGAAAGGAAGCATACCGGCACAGAGGCCGATAGGAATTTTGTTTGTAATATATTTTGTTAATTATTGTAAAATCATTGTAAGCTGACTTGGAAGATTGTAAAATGACTCATATATATAAGAGATCATTGTAGAACATTTGTAAGGAAGTAGATAGGTGAAATAAGGCAGACCTATTATGCGAATTATAGGTTAGGGGTTTATGTAAGAAGCAGAGCAGAAACCGGTACTGGATCTAGCATAGTAGATTCTATTTTGAAGTAGTACAAGACATTGAATTAATATAATCCATTATGTAAGTCAGTGAGACTTCCCATTTTGTAATTGAGCAGTGAGCTCTAGTCACTTAGCCTTCCTGCATGTGCAGGCCCCTATTGTAGCAGTAATATTCTCTTATTGGCTAGCAAGTGAATATTGTGGGTCACAAATCCCACCGAGGTTTTTCCCACACTAGTTTTCCTTATTAAAATATTGTGTTATGGTGTACTTTTCATGAGGTTGTTGTTATCTCTATTTATTGCATTACTTTCTATTTACCGGTATACAATATCAATATGCTTTACTTGTTTTAAGTTAACAAATTGCTTGAACCAGTTAGATACTGATTCACCCCCCCTCTCAGTATCTGTAGGAATCCTAACAATTGGTATCAGAGCCTGGTCCTCTATTTTCAGAAGCCTAACAGCTTGAGGAAGATATTGACATCGATAGAGATGGATAACTTGATGAAGCAACTAGAAGGAGCTCTCTCAGACTATGATACAAAAAAGTTGAAAAATATCAAAGTTGAAGATGATCTAAAAGCTGCACAGGATATTATTCAAGCACTTGAAGAAAATCTTACCATTGCAAGAAACAAGAGAAGAGAACTTTGTGAAAAGATGCAATTTGAGAATGATGAAAAGGAAACTCTTAGTGATATGATAAACAAGCTAAAACAAGAGAATATGACAACAAAGAATGAGATGCAGGATATGACTATGAGATTTTGTAAAGAAATTGAAGAAAGAAAGAAGAATGAAGAAGACTTGACTAGAAGACTAAATGATGCTGCAAATGAAAATACAAGACTTAGTTATGAAAATGATTTGTTGTAGATAGATCTGATGCATACACAAAATGACTCAAATGAAGTCATGAGATAGAAAGAAATCTTGGAAAGAGAACTAGATACTGCAAATCAGCACAAAGAAAAATTCAAGAAAAGCTCAAAAGAACTTGGTGACTTATTGAAGAATCAGAAACCTAATGGTAACACTAATGGCCCTGGCTTTGAAGTTGGTGAAAGCTCTGGTACTGCAAACACATAGGATCATAGCAAACTGGTAAGACAACCTGCTACTTATAAATTTAATGGCAAATGCTTTAACTATAACAAGTATGGTCATAGAGAAAATCAATGTAGATCTAGAAATTATCAGAATACCAATACACCCACTGATCAATGTTTAAAATGCAACAAAGTTGGTCATAATTTTAAAAATTGCAGAATGAATGTAAGATGTTATGTTTGTGGAAGATTTGGACACTTATCTAATCAATGCAGAACACAAACCGACATAGGATATGGAAAAGCTATTCAAAAAAATAATGTGACTTGTTATGCCTGTAACAAAATTGGACATATTGCTAAATTTTGTAGAAGCAAGTCCTCACCAGTAAATAACAAAGGTCCTAGTTTGAAAGGTAAAGAAAAAGTTGAAGAAGTAAAGCGAGAATTCTCAAAACAATGGATTGGGAAATCAAAACTGAATGTTGATAGGAATACTCCTCCACCGGCAGGAGACTCTTCATCTAACTGAAGAAACTACCTTGAGGGTTTGGCAATGAAATGTAAAACATGCTATTATTCCCTCGGTTGATGGTATGAAGTTGAAATTACCTCTATACTGGCAGATAAGTTAAGTCGTCACTTAACCGGCAAGCATTAAATGTGGTGGTTGGCAAAATTAACATTATAAATCAGTGTTTTGGCTCTATTTTTACTTCACCGAGCATTCAAACATTCAAAGAGCGTGAAAACTTCTGAGCAAAGGCATTTTGAGGTAAGAAGCAAAGCAATTCAGAAAGCAATCATTCCTAAGGCAGATAAAGGTATTTATAATCATGGCTTCTTCATTTGTTCTTGAATTCATAGAAAACCCTACTATAGTCGAAGTTTGTTGGCATTTTTAATAATTGATGTTGTGATTGTCATTGATGGACACACACTTGATTTGAGATCACTTTTTGTATGTATGAGTTAAAGCTCAACCAATATTTGTTCCAACCGGTATGATGTATTATAGTCTTTAGACTATCGATGTTTTGCAGAAAGTGTTTACCAGTCTCAAGCGGTATGAGGACCCCAAGCGGTTCGAGGATCTCAAGTGGTATGAAGGAACGAAGCGGCACAACACATAATTCCCAGTCTTCATTTTTGTCAAACCGGCAACTGGTATTTTTCTTAAACTGGTATTTTGTTTGAACCCGTAATACTCTGTGATGAGTTACCAACCGACATTTTGTGATAAGTTACCATCCACAGATTGTTTGGTAGTGTCGACACTTTGGTGGTGCATTTGTGTCATGTTACCAAAAGTGCCCAGATGCATTGAACCTAGAAAGTTGTATTGTAATCCTATTGGACCAACATGAAATCAGATTCCTTTATAAGGACATCATGTCTAGGATTTTAGGTTGTTGCTAGGGTTTAAGGTGGTTGATGAGTTTTTGTAAGTGTGATTATAGAAGAGAAGTTTAGGTAGAGTGTGAATGTGTTGAAGACTGAAGTAATGCTGGAATGCATTAGGAATGAGCCATCAAGGATGTAACCAAGCAATCTGTGCTATTTGCTAGATCACTCACTTGATGATTACTCACATCTTCGACAAGTCTGAAGCCCTTAACCGGGTAGGCCCAAAAAGCCTTTTGTAAATCCTCTAACAAGGTGGTTCACATCTGTGGATCTAAAATCCTCTAGCAAGGTAGTCTTTAATCGGACTTATCTCCTAATAGAGATTGAGATTCCTAACAGGATCTGTTTTGGTAAAGAACATTGTATGACCTTAACCGGTCTGGTTCCTATTCTGCAGATAGTTACTTTTGAGTTTCATCTCACCGTGGTTTTTCCCATTTGGGTTTCCACATCAAAATCTCATGTTATGGTGATTGTGCTTTTGTGGGTGAATGCATTATTTGCTATTTGGTTTGCATGTGTGCTAACTTTTTTGTTTGCTAAACTATTTTACCGGTTTACTGCTAGACCAGTAAAGTGTTTAAGTACATTGATTTTTGGTATAATAATTCACCCGCCTCTCTTAGTATTCATCAATTGGTATCAGAGCAATCCTTTCTATAAGTTTAACCACTTGAAAGGAGATATGGGGGAATACATTGTGAAGGAACTTACTCATCGACTCACTTAGTTTGAGAAAGCCTATGATGAACTTATGGTCAAATATAAGGCCTCTCAGGTAAAAAGAAGAGAACATGCTAAAAAACTGATGGAGCTAACTGAAAACAGTTCCTCCGATGAAGCGGACATGGAATTCCTAATACAAGAACTAGAAAAGATGAACGAATCCAATTCCAACCTAAGAAAGGAGTTGGAAGGACTGACTATCCGAATGTGTCAAGAGCTTGAGAACTGGAGGAAAGTTGAAGATTTGGTAAAAGACAAAGACTGTGAGATCTCAAAGCTGAAGCAAGAGATCAGTGTTCTTACCCCTCATCTTCATGAGAGCAGAATGGAAAAAGAAGAAATGCAAGGTGAACTGAACATGGCTATTTTTGAGAATTCAACCCTAAAGGAATCCAATGTTGCTTTTTCCAAAGAACTCACTGAGTCTAAGGTAATACTTGCCAAATTCAATAAAAGCACTGTTAAGCTAGAGCAAAATCTTGAATCAGCTAAACCGGTAAAGAATACTAATGGACTTGGTTTCTCTGAATGTGAGAATGGTGAGACCTCTGGAACAAAAGATGGAACATCAAAGAAGCAACTGACATCAAATGAAAAAGGTAAGCAACAGTTCAAACCTATTTGCTTTAACTGTCTCAAGGAAGGACACACTGCTAATGTATGCAGAAGTAGAAGTAAGGCTTACAATAATTTTCCTTATTTTTTAAACGATAAGCCTAGATCCAATAGCTTCAATGGTAATTGTTATGCATGCAACAAGTTTGGGTATAGAGAATTTGAATGCAAGTCTATCATGCATAATACCAGAAGGTATCCTCAAAGGAGTCAAGGAATTTTTCCTAAACCCTCTGGGAGCCAAAACCCAAACCGGTTTAATATCTATAATCATCAGTTAGGTAGCGGTGGCTATCAAGAGACAACTAGATGGAGAGAAAACTATTGGATTTGTCATGGTCATGGTCACACTGCTGCAACATGCAGAAGGAAGAATGGAAACATGAATAATGGGCCTTGGAGAGCTCCTGGAATGGTTTGCTACATTGCAACAAACTGAGTCATATAGCAAGGTTCTGGAGGATGAGAAACAATATATTGGATGATATACCGGTCACTTCGGAAGGAAAGATTGATGTTGAAACTGTTCAAGTAGGTATGAAGAAAACCTGGAAAAAGAAGCCAGAAGAAGTAATTCAAGAAGAACCAGTTTCTGCACCTAGTGTGGAAGCTGTTGAATTGGAAAACTAAACATCAAAAAAGCTTAGGGGGAGAAAATGGTGAAATATCTCAAACCCCCGGTTGACACCGATAAAAGACCTTAACTGGTATGAGATACTTGTCTTTTGGTAGAAGACCGGAAATGGTAAAAGGCAAATTAGGGTTTACACCGTAATAGTGGAGCATTTATTATGGTAGGTGGGGAACCTATTTACAAGGAATTTTCAAATCATTTCTCACTTATCATTTTTTGAGCGAAGAAGTTTTCAAGTGCAGAGCAAAGAAAAGAAATTTGCATTGCAATTCAAAGAATTTATCAAAAACCTGAAGTAGAATTTGAAGCAAACATGTATTGGAGAAGTGTAGAACACAAAGTGGTATTTCTGCAACTGAAGGAGTGTGTGTGGCAAAGTTCAAGTTGCGAAGCCCTAAAATCTCAATTTATGAAGGTATTTTTCAAAATCCTCTGTTTATCATGGCTTCCGCATCACCTGCTAGTTCTAGTGCACCTATCAAGTCAGTAAATTTTATTCAGAGGAAGGCAAAATACAATGCCCTATCACAAATACCCACTGGTGTTATAGTAGATGAAGGCATTTCCAATTACATAGACTATAAAATTGAAGACCTAGGGTCTCTTGTAATCCATTCCTAATTGAGTCTATTCTATGGAAAGGATAAGAAGATTAAACCAGAATTCAGTATTCTGGAGAAGAAGAAACTTCACAACGTAGTTTATTTTTTTGAAGAATTTTCGGATGATCACATTTGTATTATTCTGAGCAAAGTACATGATGATAAAATGTACTTAGAGAGGACACATGACATCACACCAAAAGCGATTCATGTCGTCACTAGTTTCTGTAACACAGGGGAAGTGCCAGCCCTAAGGAAGGTCAGCAAGACCGAAATGTCCAAGCTCACCGGTTCAGTGAGCGACTCACGTGGAATGACCGTCAACTCAATCAAGGATGATCTGGTCAAGTATGCCTGCATGGTGATAGGTTACCAGACGTTCTCGGCTAGCAGAATTAATTATGTCTCTGTTGAAGAGGTAAATGTTGCTTATAGGATGATCAAGGAAGATGCATCGTTTAATCTGTGCACTTGTATGCAATGACAACTTTTGTTGAATCTTAGCTCGATCAAACAGGACAATGCATTGAGATTTAAGTTTGGACAACTACTGGTTGGGTTGTTCTTTTACTTCTAAGGCTACTTTCCAGGAGTAGGTGATATTCAGTGGTCTACTGACCAACCGGTGACAAAGCAAATCAAGGAAAGTCTACAAGCGGTTGGAACCAGCTATCTAGAAGTATTGAACAAATACTTTGATGAGTTCAAATGCAAAACGAACCAAAGGATAAGAATATTTGGTCATATAGTCAAAAAGTATGAGGAAGACATCTGTTTCACCATCAAAGTGGATGAATTCATAATGGAGGCTGTTGAGCCCAGACAAGAAGAAGTGGAGCCTATGGGCTATGAGGTAATGTATGATATGCTGGACGGGTATACTTCTACCCTAATCGCCTCACCCCTTGATCTTAAGGAAAAGAGAACTGATAGCTATTTGAAAGGGTTATACCAATTGTAGAAACCTCAGTAAAGAAAGGAAAGGTAGTGCCTTCAGCATCGACACTGGTTACTGCAGCCAATCCCAAAGTGACCAAGCAATCACCAGCTAAGAAGAAACTGGAAGCTGCACCCGCTAAAGTCTTTGAGAGGAAGAGGAAGACAAAAAGAAACACACAAGACTCAGAGGACACTATGTCTGAAGAACAGCCTAAGAAGACCAAGCAAATGAGGAAAAAGACAAAGAATGAACCGACAACATCTACACCAGTAAATATTGACATTTCTTCTTACAAACCTTTGACACATTGTCAAAGAACTATAAAGAATATTAGGAGAAAATTGCTGAATGATTTAATTGATTATTTTGATGACTTCAATGATGATGAAAAGGAAGAAGTTGAATAGGAAATCATTAAGTATTTATGTGTTAATGATCGGTCACCTTCAGAAATTAGATCTGAGACACCGTATTCTTTGTATAATTATTTAGACAACAAATGGCGCATTGCCATAGAGAAGGAACATGAAATAAGGAAGAAAGTATTTGCCCAATACTTTCTTGACCTGTCCAATTCTAAGCTATTTGAAGTCATTAACCAAAATAAAGGACTCTTCTTCACTAGAAGGAGAAGACTCTGGTTATTAGAAGGGAGAATTGATGATGTTGAAAAAGACACTCATCTTCATATGATGAGTGTTGTACATACTCATAAAGTGCTTCAAGCCAACAAGAAGGCTGAGCAAGAACTAGAAATAACAAAACCGGATGAAGTATATGATAGTGAAGGGGAACCAGACACTGAACAAATGGAACCCATTGGTGTTGACACCTTAGATGGTGGGAAAGTTACTCAGGGTACACCTTTAGGAGGAACGTGATAGGAGACGTAGGAAGAAGAAGAAAAGAAGCAATAGGAAGCAGAAAAGAATAAATAGGCAGATGAAGAGGAAAAGAGAAAAGAGGAGGAACAGAGGAAAGCTGAAGAGGAAAAGAGAAAAGAGGAAGAACAAAGGAAAGCTGAAGAGGAAAAGAGAAAGGAGGAGGAAAAGAGGAAAGAGGAAGAGGATAAGAGAAAATAAGAGGAGAAGAAAAGAAGAGAAGAAGAAAATAAGAAAAAAGAGGAAGAGAAGAAAGAGGAAGAGGAGAAGAGGAAGAAGGAAGAGGAAAAGAAAGAAGAGGAGAAGCAGAAAGAGGAAGAGAAGAAACAGGAAGAGGAGAAGAGGAATAAGGAAGAGGAGAAGAAGAAGGATGAAGAAGAGAAGAAGTGGAAAGAAGAAGAGCAGAGAAAGAAAGAAGAAGAGGAGCAGAGGAAGCCTCAAGAAGATAAGCAAAAAGCCAAGGACAAGGAAGCAGTGACAAAGAGCACATAGGTGGAGACCCGAATGGAAACCGGCAGTCAAGCTCAACCAGCTGACATTGCTAGTCCCGTTGACCTCCAATCTACAAATTAAATGGAGTTACGCCAAAGCATCAAGCTTGCCCAAGAACGCCTAGAAGTAATAAGGAGGAAAAAGGAGCAAGATGTGATCCAAGCTGTGGTGGACACTCTTGCGGGTTTGATACCTGGTATCAAAATCCCCAGTACTGATTCCTCACTTGCACAATTGAAACTCCTATGCACAATTGTACAAGACCAGGTGCAAAGCTTGGAAGAGGTTATAGAAGCAAATGCCAAGAAGGAACATCAAAAGGCTCTGGACACTGCCTTGGTGAGAAAGTTAATAGCACTCTGGTCTGATCTTCAGAAGGCACAGAAGGACATCAGAGATGCAATGGATGAGGGCAATCTATACTCAGCAAGATTTTTCAACCTCAATTATTCTGTGATGATGTGCTCACTCAGAAGGACAAACTACAAACTGATATGCAGTCATTTATTAGCACCTTCAAGATGTCATATGACTCCTTCGCCACATATGGACAAACTGCTCACCAGTTTCAACTTTAGTCTGCAAGACTAGAGGCAGAGATAAGCAACTAGACACGTAATTTGTAGGAATTTCAACTAGTCCTACTGCCAAGACTGCAAACTCTCTAGAAATGCTACCTCAATATAGATGCCCTAATGATTACTCAAGAGATGAGTACCATGGATGCCATAGAGGAGCAGGTTTATTAGATGCAAACAGAGCATGAGGTTGCTACCTCATTGCTTGAATCATGGTCTTTATCCATGAAGACATTTATGCAGGACTTTAAATCAGTTTTTGACAAGTTTCACTCTTTATTGTCATTAACTCTTTAAATCAGTTATTAATGATAAAGGAACAGGGGTTATTCAGCTATACTTTGTTATTGTTGGTAAAGGGGGAGACGTATTCTGGTTATTTAAAATTTTGATGCATGCTATGTATACTTTCATGTTATTTCTGTTAAGGAGTAGTATACATTATATTTTCTGCAAAAAGGGATAGTGTATATGCTTAGGGGGAGTAATTTTGTTTATGACATATTTTTGTTGTAAAACACATAGATGTCAAAATTTTCCTAAGTGTTGCCATCAATGCGAAGGGAGAGATTGTTGGAATTTTTAATGATTGATGTTGTGATTGTCATTAATGGACACACACTTGATTTGAGATCACTTTTTATATGTATGAGTTAAAGCCCAACCAGTATTTGTTCCAACCGATATGATGTATTATAGTCTTTAGACTATCGGTGTTTTGTAGAAAGTGTTTACTGGTCTCAAGTGGTATGAAGACCCCAAGCAGTTAGAGGATCTCAAGCAGTATGAAGGAACAAAGTGGCACAACCCATAATTCCCAATCTTCATTTTTGTCAAACTGACAACTGGTATTTTTCTTAAACCGGTATTTTGTTTGAATTGGTAATACTCTATGATGAGTTACCAACCAACATTTTGTGATGAGTTACCATCCACCAATTGTTTGGTGGTGCATTTGTGTTGTGTTACCAAAAGTGTCCAGATGCATTGAACCTAGAAAATTGTATTGTAATTCTATTGGATTGACATGAAATCAGATTCCTTTATAAGGACATCGTGTTTAGGGTTTTAGGTTGCTGCTAGGGTTTAAGGTGGTTGATGAGTTTTTGTAAGTGTGATTATAGAAGAGAAGTTTAGGTAGAGTGTGAATGTGTTCAAGACTAAAGTAATCCTGGAATGCATTAGGAACGAGCCATAAAGGATCTAACCAAGCAATCTCTGCTATTTGCTAGATCACTCACTTGTTGATTACTCACATCTTCGACAAGTCTGAAGCCCTTAACCGGGTAGACCCAAAAAGCATTTTGTAAATCCTCTAACAAGGTGGTTCACATCTGTGGATCTAAAATCCTCTAGCAAGGTAGTCTTTAATCGGACTTATGTCCTAACAGAGATTAAGATTCCTAATAGGATCTGTTCTGGTAAAGAACATTGTATGACCTTAACCAGTTTGACCTTAACCGGTCTGGTTCCTATTCTGTAGATAGTTACTTTTGAGTTTCATCTCAGTGTGGTTTTTCCCATTTGGGTTTCCATGTCAAAATATCTTGTGTTATGGTGATTGTGCTTCTATGGGTGAATGCATTATTTTCTATTTGGTTTGCATGTGTACTAATTGGTTTGTTTGCTAAACTGTTTTGCTGGTTTACTGCTAGACTAATAAAGTGTTTAAGTACATTAATTTTTGGTATACTAATTCACCCCCCTCTTAGTATTCATCAGTAATCAAGTGTCGTAAACTTGTATTTCAATTAGTTCCCGAAATAGCTAAGAAAGATGATAATGTTGGTGCTTTTTCTCAAATTTCCAAAGGAGTAGTTTTTGCTAAAGACCCTATAATGTACATTCATTGTCACATAGAAGAATTAGGGGATGAAGAAATCAATAACATGTATAAGACTGTAATTTGTGATGATTCAGACAATGTGAAACCTGAACACAAAATAGTTGAAACCCTAGGATTCATTGAAATTCTTAGCATTCCGGATTTCCCTAAGGAAGTTATAAGGATAGTTTTAAGCAGGGTACATGGTGCATTTTTCTAGCTAGGCTTAGTCCACAAAATCACAAGGGAAGAATTAAAGGCTGTGATAGGGTTACCTTCCACCGGTAATAGACTAGATAAAACAAAGAAGGTCTCAAATGACCTAGTGATTAACCTAATCGGTGCAACATCTGACAAGAGATCCTTAAGAGTGAATGATGTAACCGATATCAATGTCAGATTCATTAGCATGATTCTAGGCTATAAAACCACACATGCAAACAGGTTAAATTCAGTTTCTAGCTTATGCATAAAAAGTGCCTATGACATGGTGAAGGATAATGCAAAAATAGATGTGTGTGAATGGTTGAAGGATGAACTGATTGATAATCTTGGAAAGATAAAGAAAGACAAAAATGGGACATTTAGATTTGGAAACCTACTTGTCTGCTTAATGTTGCACATAACAAAATAGGTGCCCAGTATCGGTAACAAGAATCTTGGTTTTGATATACCGGTAGGCAAACAATTGTCTGATTTACTAAACAACATGGGTGAAAATAGAGAAAAGAATATAAATGAGTACTTTCAAGCATTAAAGGCCCGGATGAATACTAGAGTCAGATTATCACAAGCAATTGTAAATAAGTATAAGGATGAGGATGAAATATGCTTTGTCATTAAGAAGGATGAGATTTGGATGGAGGTAGTTGTCCAAAGAACCATTTGGGTTACTGAGATGGGTTATGAAACTGATGACCACATAATTGAAACATATGCAAAAGCCCCTCTAGAAGCACCTAAGGGACCTAAAGAAGAGATATTTGGTAGTGTTGAGACCATTGAGAAACAAATACAATCAAAGAAAAGTGTAAAGAAGGTAGCAGCAATAGTAAGAAGAGGATCTAGACAAGCAATGGCTATCAAAGAAGATGTACTTAAACAAACCGGTATCACTGAAGATCAGTTAGAAGCACTATAGCCAGAAACTCACCTTTCACCGGTAGCAACTTCTTCAGAAAGTGATATGCCAGCTACATTTAAAAGAGTTGTGAGGAAAAGAGAACCTTCATCGGTATCTACACCTTCTCCCAGAAGAACCAGACAGAAACAATAGGCAGTAAGGCCACCAGCTAAGAAGAAAAAGTTAACACCCAAGAAGAAAACTAAACAAAACATTGCCCCAATTGACAAAATTTTAGATGAAATAACAGAGGATGGAAAGCTGAAGAACATCAATAAATTATATGATTCATTATCAACTGATGACAAAGAAAAATTTGAAAATAGTGTAATTCTACACTTGGATATCTACAAGAAATTTTTGATGCAAGTTGTGGATGAATTACCAATAGAACTATTTAAGAGGCTTGAAGCTAGAAGACAAGTTGTTGTAGAGCTTGATAAGAAATTAAAAGTTGAAAAAGTACTTGTTGTTTATCCTATTAACTCACCAAAGGAGATAGATGATCTGATTGCAGAGGCTAACCAGTCAGTATTCTCAACTGCACACTGACATATAGCACTTATGGTTGGTAGAGTAAATGAGGTTGCAGAGGAAACTGCAAATGCATGAGACATATTCCTGTTGGCATTATAAAAAACAAAGAAGAGATTGTTGGCATTTCAATAAGGATATTGAGAAGGTTGTTGATGATTATGGATATAATTGAATAAGGACTTTTACTATCTTAATATTATTATTTTGTCATTGATGTCAAGAAATTGATTTTCTGATTCAGTATGATGTTGCCATATCTTGATAAGTATGTTTTGAAAAGAGTTAAGATGTTGATAAAAGACACATAAAGAATGTGATGAATAAGGGGAGGAATAAGTTATTCAATGGGCAACTATTACTGAGTTAGACAATGATGAGATCATGATGTTTAGATTGTTTTTGATATCCTACATATGCTATTGTTTGTAAGGTTAATACTATACTATGTTACTGAGCAAAGAACCTAGTCGGTAAACCCTAAGGTTATCGCTATCAGTTAATGAAGGCGGAATGTCTACCAAGTGAAGTTTAGTATTTATCGAGTTGCAACCGAGTAATAACGGAATGCATTGAATGAATAAAAGCATTATTTAATGAAGGAAGTTGATGAGCTAGTTATAATTAAATGATTGATTCAACACGCATGAAGGTTGTTAAGGATCTATGGCAATAGAAGATCGACAGGAAGATCTACAGCTCAGATTGAACTGCAATACCCTAGCACAAGTTCCAAGAAATGTACACAAGTTCCAAGGTGGGGTAAAACATTTTCAGATCGAAGGATACATTGAACCTGGTCAAGATTGAAGATCTGATGGCTATGATTGATCATGGGAAATATGATCAAGGAGATTGAGTGGTTGGCAAATTGTTTATAGATAAGGAGTTGTTGATTAACAATGCATGCGAACAAGTGTAAGCATAGGGATGCTACATAGCGATTACCAAGCACTGAAGCTTGAAGAGCTATTTTGATAACAGAGTATAGAGCCCAGTAGAGGGACAAGATAAGTCCTATGATTAGATTTTATTGAGCAAATAAGAATATGCTTTAGCATTTTTAGATGTGAAGTTGCAGATATATTTTATTACTGTTATTTTGTAAAGTGACAGAAAATCTCTTAACCAAGTGGACTTAACAGTCTTATTTGTAAAACCCTCTAGCAAGGTGACATTCCGATTGAGTGTTTGAAATCCTTTAACAAGGTCACTTCTAACAAGGTGAAGATCCTAACAGATCTGAGGGAAATCCCTTAACCGGGTCACATCTAGCAATGTGTTTGTAATCTTTAATAGGACTTTCTTTTAACCGAGCATACTCTAGAAGAGTATATTTCTTAGTGGGTCTGAAATCCCACAGTGTTTTTTCCCTATTTGGGTTTCCACGTTAAATCTATTGTTATATGTTTTGTGATCTTATCTATTTATGAGTTTGCATGTGTTACAATTTTTTTTGATAAGTTTACCGAGGTGGAATCTGTTGATTTCATGGAGGTTTAAGTTTGTATGAATCACCCCCCCTCTCATCTTGTTAGCTTGGCATCTGTACTAAACATTTAGTATCAGAACTATCAATTGGTATCAGAGCTTTTGGACTCCGAAAGAAAAGTTTAAAGGTACTTGAGGAAAAGATCCAAAGATGTATAAGAGGGATGCACCGAAGCTTAACAAGTCAAGTTTCTCTACATGGCAGAAAAGGATGAAGCTACACCTATCAGGAATTGGAGAATATGTTGTATATTATTTGGAGAATGATTTCATCACACCTAGTACCTATCCATTGACAATGGAAGAGATAAAGGAAAATCAAGAACATATGAAAGAAATGATTGAAATAACATTTGCATTGACCAACTCATAGTTTAATGATCTAGAAGGCTGCAATGATGCCAAGGCAATGTGGGACAAGCTCATATCTGTGTATGGCGGTGATGAACATGTTCAAAGAGAAAAAGTGGATAGATTAAGAGGACAAATTGAATCTATGAGGATGAATGAAGGTTAGAACATAACCCAATACAATACAAGGTTAAAGGAGATTGTCAATCAAATCAAAGGAGTGGGTGGAACTATTGAAGAAAAGGATATAACAAGTAAGTTGTTAAGAACCCTTCTACCAGCTTATGCAATCTGAGTCTCCGCAATCAATGAATTGAGGTCTGTACCCAATATGCCAATTTCTTTAGATGCTACTATTGGTAAGCTACATGCATCTGAGTTAAGTAACTTTGATAATAGTGGGTCTTCGGTAAATAAAGTTGAGTCTGCATTTAGTTCTTTTTATCTTGATGAATCTGATGATTACAATGATAAAATGTATAAGTATTTTGAAGGGAATCACAGTGGAGCAAGTGAAAGATTTTGCAAAAACATGAAGGAGGTACACAAACTTTATAAAGAAATCAGAAAGCAGGAAGAGTTTGAAGCACTATTAGCCAGAAGGCTACCGAGAGGAAAAGGTAAGTACAAAGGAAAGTTGCCTTTGAAATGTTTTAACTGTGATAGAATTGGATATATGGCTTCTAATTGTCTTGACAAAGAATCTAGTGAAAAGGGCGATTACCGAGATGACAGATAGAAAGATAATCATTACAGAGGACACTGAGACTTTAGAAAAAGAGATAAAAAGACATGCCTAATAGCTGATGAGGAATCTAATGATGATAAATCAGATGAAACTGATACAGAGGAAGTTGTTTATGTGGCTATCAAAGATGGATTAGATGAAGAAAGGTATGAAGAAAAAGCTTTAATATCTCATATAAATGATAATGATTCTTGGATCATAGATAGTGGATGCTCACATCACATGACAGGTGATAAACACAAGTTTGTTATATTAGAAGATTATGATGGAGGCTATATAAGATTTGGTAATGATGCACCATGTCCAGTAAGAGCTAAAGGATCTATAACACTTCTTGACAATGAAAAATGTAATGATGTTTATTGGGTTGAAGGTTTGAAATACAATTTGTTGAGTGTAGCACAACTAAACAACATAGGTTACCGAATAGAGTTTCAGAAAGGAATTGTCAAAGTTCATGACAAGCATGGAAAGTTAGCAGCTACTGGGACACAAACAAAAGGTAACACATTTCACCATGACTCAACTCGGAATAAGTGTCTATATGCAAAGATAGATGATACCTGGTTATGGCATAAAAGGTTTTGTCATGTAAATTTTGATAATCTAATCAAAATAAGCAAGAAGCACCGAGTAAGAGATCTACCGAGTCTTGAAAAACTTGAGAATGCTATGTGCTGAGGATGCTAGATGGGAAATATGAAAAGATCAAGCTTTACAAGTAAGTCCTACACTTCTATGGGAATTTTAGATCTTGTGCATACTGATCTTTGTGGTCATATGAAAGTTTTAGAGTTAATATGGTGATAAATATTTCATATTATTTATGGATGAGTATTCAAGGATGATGTCAGTAATGTTTTTAAAAGAAATATCAGAAGCTTTTCAAAATTTTAAATGGTACGAGGCAAGAGTTGAAAATGAAATAGGAAGACAACTGAAATGTCTTAGATCAGATAGAGGAGGAGAGTTCACATCTGATGAGTTCAACTTATTCTGCAATGATCATGGTATTAAAAGACAAGTCTCTGCACTGAGAACTCCACAACAAAATGGAATAGCTGAGAGAAGAAACAGATCTATTGTGGATTGTGCTAGAACCCTGATGATTGAAAATAAAGTACCTCAAACATTTTGGAGAGAAGCAATAAGCACAACAATTTATACCCTAAACCGAGTACAATTGAAGAAAGGAACTTTGAAGATACCTTATGAAATCTGGTATGACAAGAAACCTAATGTAAGTTATTTAAAAATATTTGGAAAAGATGCCATGTTCACAAAGATGACAGAAATGGTAAGTTTGATCAGAAAAGTGAAGAAGGAACATTTCTAGGTTATTCTTCTAGAAGCAAAGCATTTAAATGTCTGATCAAATCATCTAACAAAATAGTAGAAAGTGCAAATTTAAAAATTGATGAATTTGTAGAAAGAAATGATGAAGGCAACTCCAAAGAACCAAAAGATTATGAAGGATTTGTGTATGTTCAACTGAGAAGTCCTACCAAGAAGACTACTAAAGAAAATGAAGAGAATATCCAGTTATCGAGTGATGAAGAAGATCATACAGAGTCTACCGAGCCTGTATTAGCCAAGTATGTTAGAAGGAATCATGCATCAAGTCAGATTATAGGAGATAAGAATGAACCAGTGATGACAAGGAACAAACTAAGACAAAACACATGTCTGATATCTGAATTTGAACTGAGGATAGTGAAAGAGGCATTTAACAGTGAAGATTGGATAAATGCTATGATAGAAGAGATTGATCAAATCAAGAAGAATGACACATGGACACTGGTCCCAAGACCGAAGGACAAAAATGTAATCGGTACAAAGTGGATTTTCAGAAACAAGCTAAATGAAAAAGGTGAGGTCATTAGAAATAAAGCAAGGCTAGTTTGCAAAGGTTATGCTCAAGAAGAAGGAATTGATTATTGTGAGACTTTTGCACCTGTGGCAAGACTTGAAGGAGTAAGAACATTGTTGGCATATGCTGCTTACAAGAATTTCAAGGTATACCAAATGGATGCCAAATCTGCATTTCTGAATGGTATATTAGAAGAAGAAGTTTTCATTGAACAACCTAAAGGATTTATTGAAGGAGAAAATAAAGATCAGGTATGTAAATTGAACAAAGCTTTATAGGGTTTGAAACAAGCACCTAGAGCATGGTATGAGAAATTGCATTCTTATTTAATCAAGATTGGTTTTATAAGAACTAGTGAAAACAACAACATGTACATGAAGAATGATGAAAATGGAATACTGATCTCATCCATATTTGTTGATGATATTATCTTTTGTGTTAATAAATCTCTATGCAAGAACTTTGGGAATGAAATGAGCAAAGAATTTGAGATGTCATTAATCGGAGAGATAAAGTATTTTATAGGTTTATAGATACTGCAAATGAAAGATGAGATTTTCATTACTCAATCCAAGTACATAAAGGAAATCTTGAAGAAATTTGGAATGGAGGATTCTAAACCAGTAAGTACTCCTATGACTACCAACTGTAACTATCAAAGAATGATGAATCTGCATCTATTGATGAGACACTTTACCGATCTATGATTGGAAAGTTGCAATATGTTGTTTACAATAGACCAGATATAACATATACAGTAGGTATAGTTGCAATATTATCTGCAGATCCCAAGGAAACACACATGACAGCAATCAAGAGAATTTTTAGATACTTGAAAGGCACTTAAGATAATTGCTTAGTATATCAGAAAGGAAATGTTTTTGATTTAAAAGTTTATACTGATGCTGATTGGGCAGGAAACATTGATGACAGGAAAAGCACAAGTGGAGGAGCTTTCTTTTTAGGAGAAAGACTAGTGAGTTGGCTTAGCAAGAAACAAGGATGTATTTCACAATCAACAACAGAAGCTGAATATGTTGCTACAACATTGAATTGTACCAATATAGCATGGATCAAACAACTATTGGAAGGCATAAATGAGCAAGTTACTGAGCCAGTAACTATATTCTGTGATAATACTAGTGCCATAAACATTTCAAAGAATCCTATTATGCACTCTAAGACAAAGCACATCTCTATCAAGTATCATTATCTTAGAGAAGAAGTTCAAGAGAAGAAAGTGGTGTTGGAGTATGTTAGCACAAAGGAACAAATAGCAGATATCCTCACCAAGCCACTACCAAGGGACACTTTTGAGTATCTCAGAAGTCAGTTAGGGGTCCTACCCATATCTTCCACTCACTGACCGAGTTCAGTGAAAGCATCAATTTGATGACTCGACAGAATATCTTTTAGGAGTTGATGTTGATTTACATACTTTAGGAGGTTTTCTAAAGGTGTGCAAGAAACAAAATAGGAAACAATAACAAGGAATAAGAATTGAAGACAAAATGCGTTGACCGAGACTGAGTTGAGACCGAACAGCAAGGAAATCACTTCTCACAGGAAGAAATTATGTTTTAGTTTTCTTTTTGGCATTGTTGTCAAAGGGGGAGAACACTAATGTATGGGGGAGAACACTAATGATAGGGGGAGAGCATTTCAGTATTTTACAACAATCTGAATTTGAATCATTTAGGTCAAATCAATTGGTTTTGCCATCAATGCCAAAGGGGGAGATTGTTGGCATTATAACAGACAAAGAAGAGATTGTTTGCATTCCAATAAGGATATTGAGAAGGTTGTTGATGATTATGGATATAACTGATTAAGGATGTTTACTATCTTAATATTATTATTTTGTGATTGATGTCAAGAAATTGATTTTCTGATTCAGTATGATGTTGCCATATCTTGAGAAGTATGTTTTGAAAAAAGTTAAGATGTCAGTAAAAGACACAAAAGGAATGTGATGAATAAGGGGAGGAATAAATTATTCAATGGGCAACTGTTACCGAGTTAGACAATGATGAGATCATGATGTTTAGATTGTTTTTGATATCCTACATATGCTATTGTTTGTAAGGTTAATATTATACTATGTTATCGAGCAAAGAACCTAGTCGGTAAACTCTAAGGTTATTGCTATCGGTTAATGAAGGCGGAATGCCTACCGAGTGAAGTTTAGTATTTATCGAGTTGCAACCGAGTAATAACAGAATGCATTGAATGAATAAAAGCATTATTTAATGAAGGAAGTTGATGAGCTAGTTATAATTAAATGATTGATTCAACATGCATGAAGGTTGTTAAGGATCTATGGCAATAGAAGATCGACAGGAAGATCTATAGCTCAGATTGAACTGCAATACCCTAGCACAAGTTCTAAGAAATGTACGCAAGTTCCAAGGTGGGTTAAAACATTTTTAGATCGAAGGATACATTGAACCTGGTCAAGATTGAAGATCTGATGGCTATGATTGATCATGGGAAATGTGACCAAGGAGATTCAGTGGTTGGCAAATTGTTTATAAATAAGGAACTGTTGATTAACAATTCATGCGGGCAAGTGTAAGCACAGGGATGCTACATAGTGATTACCAAGAACTGAAGCTTGAAGACCTGTTTTGATAACAGAGTATAGAGCCCAGCAGAGGGACACGATAAGTCCTATGACTAGATTGTATTGAGAAAATAAGAATTTGCTTTAGCATTTTTAGATGTGAAGTTGCAGATATATTTTATTAGTGTTATTTTGTAAAGTGACAGAAAATCTCTTAACCAAGTGGACTTAATAGTCTTATTTGTAAAACCCTCTAGCAAGGTGACATTTTGATTGAGTGTTTGAAATCCTTTAACAAGGTCACTTCTAACGAGGTGAAGATCCTAACAGATCTGAGGGAAATCCCTTAACTGGGTCACATCTAGCAATGTGTTTGTAATCTTTAACAGGATTTGCTTTTAACCGAGCATACTCTAGAAGAGTATATTTCTTAGTGGGTCTGAATTCCCACAGTGGTTTTTCCCTATTTGGGTTTCCACGTTAAATCTGGTGTTATATGTTTTGTGATCTTATCTGTTTATGAGTTTGCATGTGTTACAATTTTTTTTGATAAAGTTACCAAGGTTGAATCTATTGATTTCATGGAGGTTTAAGTTTGTATGATTCACCCCCCCTCTCATCTTGTTAGCTTGACATTTGTACTAAACATTTAGTATCAAAACTATCAATTCCTTGTAGAGAAGGAAAATCAAGAAGAATATAGAAATCCTAAACCTATCAAAGTGTATCAAAAGGATAAGGGAAAAGGCAAGGTTGGTGGATGACCTAGCATAAAAATAACAGATAATCTATCCCTAAACACAAGTTTGTTAAATTAGAAGATTATGATGGAGGTTATGTAAGATTTGGTAATGATGACCATGTTCGGTGAAAGGTAAAGGTTCCATAACACTTCTTGACAATGCTAAATGTGATGATGTATATTGTGTTGAAGGTTTGAAATACAATTTATTGAGTGTAGCATAGCTAAACAATACAGGATACCGAATAGAATTTCAGAAAGGAAGTGTCAAAGTTCATGACAAACATGGAAAGTTAGCTATTACCAGGACACAAAAAAAAGGTAATACATTTCATCTTCACTCAACTCGTAACAATTGTTTGTATGCAAAAATAGAAGATACTTGGTTATGGCATAAAACGTTTTGTTATGTAAATTTTGATAACCTGATCAAATTAGGTAAGAAGCACCGAGTAAGAGGTCTACCAAGCTTGGAAAATCCTGAGAATGCAATATGCCGAGGATGCCAGATGGGTAAGATGACAAAGTCAAGCTTTACAAGTAAGTCCTACACTTCTAAAGGAATTTTAGATCTTGTGCACACTGATCTTTGTGGTCCTATGAAAGTTCAAAGTTATTATGGAGATAAATACTTCATATTATTTGTGGATGATTACTCAAGGATAATGCCAGTTATGTTTTTAAAAGAAAAATCAAAAGCCTTTAAAATGTTCAAATGGTATAAGGCAAGAGTTGAAAATGAAACAGGAAGATAGTTGAAATGTCTAAGATATGACAAAGGAGGAGAATTCATTTATGATGAATTTAACCTAATTTGCAATGATCATGTTATAAAGAGACAAGTGTGCACAGAGAACTTCACAACAAAATGGGATAGCTAAAAGAAGAAATAGATCTATTGTAGATTGTGCTAGAACCCTGATGATATAAAAGAGGGTACCTTAAACATTTTGGAGAGAAGCAATCAACACTACAATTTACACCCTGAACCAAGTACAACTGAAGAAAGGAACTTTGAAGACACCATATGAAATCTGGTATGAGAAGAAACCTAATGCAAGTTATTTTAAAATATTTGGAAGTAGATGTTATGTTCACAAAGATGACAGAAATGGGAAGTTTGATTAGAAAAGTGAGGATGGAACATTTCTTGGTTATTCTTCTAGAAGTAGAGCATTTAAATGTCTGATCAAATCATCTAACAAAATAGTGGAAAGTGCAAATGTGAAAATTGATGAATTTGCAGAAAGAAATGATGAAGGAATATTCCAAAGAACTAGAGGATTATGAAGAGTTTGTATATATACAACTGAGAAGTCCTACTGAGAAAGTTGATTAAGAAAATGAAGAAAATACTCAATTACTGAGTGATGAAGAAGATCATATAGAGCCTACCGAGCCTATATTAGCAAAATATGTTAGAAGAAATCATGCATCAAGTTAGATTATAGGAGATAAGGATGATCCAGTGATGGCAAGGAACAAATTGAAACAAAATGCATGTCTGATATCTGAATTTGAAGTGAGGATAGTAAAAGAGGCATTTAGTAATGAAGATTGGGTAAATTCTATGACAGAAGAGATTGAACAAATCAAGAAGAATAAAACATGGACACTGGTCCCAAGACCAAAAAAGAAAAATGTAATCAGTACAAAGTGGATTTTCAAAAATAAGCTAAATGAAAAAGGAGAGGTGATTCGGAATAAAGAAAGACTAGTTTGCAAAGGTTATGCTCAAGAAGAAGGAATAGATTATGGTGAGACTTTTGCACCTATGGTGAGACTTGAAGGAGTGAGAACATTGTTGGCATATGCTACTAACAAAAATTTCAAGGTATATCAAATGGATGTTAAATCTGCATTTTTGAATGGTATACTAGAAGAAGAAGAAGTTTATATTGAACAACCTGAAGGATTTATTGAAGACAAGAATAAAGATCAGGTATGTAAGTTAAACAAACCTCTATATGGCCTAAAATAAGCACCTAGAGCATGGTATGAAAGATTGCACTCTTACTTAATCAAGATTGGATTTATAAGGATAAGTGAAAATAACAACATGTATATGAAGAATGCTGAGGACAATGGAATACTGCTTTCAGCCATATTTGTTGATGATATTATTTTTTGTGGAAATGACTCTTTATGCAAGAACTTTGGAAATGAAATGTGCAAAGAATTTGAGATGTCATTAATCAGTGAAATAAAGTATTTTATAGGTTTACAAATACTCCAAATGAAAAATGAGATTTTCATCACTCAATCCAAGTATATAAAGGAAATTTTGAAGAAATTTGGAATGGAGAATTCTAAACCTGTAAGTACTCCTATGACTACCAATTGTAAACTATCAAAGAATGATGAATCTGCATCTATTGATGAGACACTTTACTGATCTATAATTGGAAAGTTGCAATATGTAGTTCACAGCAGGCCAGATATAGCACATGTAGTAGGTATAGTTGCAAGATTTTCTGCAGATCCCAAAGAAACCCATATGATAGCAATCAAGAGAATTTTCAGATGCTTGAGAGGCACTGAAGATTAATGTTTTAATGTATAAAAAGAGGAATGATTTTGACTTAAAAGTCTCTACTAATGCTGATTGGGTAGGAAACATTGATGATAGGAAAAGTACAAGCAGTGGAGCTTTCTTTTTGGGAGATAGACTAGTAAGTTGGCTTAGCAAGAAATAAGGATGCATTTCACAGTCAACAGCTGAAGCTGAATATGTTGCTGCAGCATTGAATTGTACCAATATAACATGGATCAAATAGCTATTGGAAGGTATGAATGAGAAAGTTATTGAGCCAGTAACTATATTCTGTGATAATAATAGTGCCATTAACATTTCAAAGAATCCGATAATGCACTCTAAGACAAAGCATATCTCTATAAAGTATCATTATCTCAGAGAAGAAGCTCAAGAGAAGAAAGTTGTGCTGGAATATATCAGTTCAAAGGAACAAATAGCAAACATTTTCACAAAGCCACTGCCAAGGGACACTTTTGAGTATCTCAGAAGTAAGTTAGGGGTCCTACCCCTATCTAGTACTCACTAACAGAGTTAGGTGAAAGCATCAATTCTATGACTCTATAGAATACTATTTGTGAGTTGATGCTGATTTACACACTTTAGGAGGTTTCCTAAAGTTGTGCAGGAAATAGTGATTGAAGACAAGCTACTCTGACCAAGATTGTGATGATACATTTGTATATGTTTTAACTGCAAGGAAATCACCTCATAGGGGAAGAAATCATGCATTAGTTTTAATTTTTGGCATTGTTGTCAAAGGGGGAGAAGACTAATTAGTGAAGACTAATAGGAGAAGATAGGAGAAGACTAATGATTGGGGGAGAATTCAACTGAAGAATTACAACAATCCAAATCAATTAGGATTAAAATCAAGTTGGTTTTTCCATCAATGCCAAAGGGGGAGATTGTTAGCATTTCACAAAGGGAGATTGTTGGCATTTCAGTAAGTTTGTTTGTATAAGGATATTGAGAAGGTTGTTGGAGATTGTTGATATAACTGAGAAAGGATGATTACTGTCTTAATAATATTATTTTGTCATTGATGTCAAGCAATTGATTTTCTGATTCAGTATGATGTTGCCATATCTTAATGAGTATGTTCTGATGAGTATAAAGATGTCGGTAAGTGACACAGAATGAATATGAAAATGAAGGGGAATAATAAGTTATTCAATGGGCAACTATTACCAAGTTAGATAGTGATGAGATCTTGTTGTTTTGATTGTTTTAATATCCTATATATGAGTATTCAAAGACTGAACAAGAAGGAGAAAAGATTTTAAGCTATAGAATGAGTAAAGGTTTGATATTGTTCTATGTTACCGAGCAAGATGCTAGTCAGTAAACCCCAAGGTTATTGCTATCGGTTAAAGAAGAAAGAAGTCACCAAGTGGCTAGCAAAACTACTGAGACAAACACAAAATATCTATCGAGTGAAGTTCAATATTAACCGAGTAGCAATCAAGCAGTAACATAATGCATTGGATGGATAAAAGCTTTATTAAATGAAGAATGCCAATGAGCTAGAGATGCATAGATGATTGGTATGTCATGCAAGAAGTTTATTGAGGATCTACGACATTGAAAACATAGGAGTTAGATCTACAATGCAGATTGAATGGTCATAACCTAGCACAAGTACCAAGGAAGGAATACAAGTTCCAAGGTGAGATAAAACATTTTTTAGATCGAAAGATTCAATGAACCTAGTCACATTTGAAGATCTGATGGCTAAGATTGATCATGTGAAATGTGATCAAGGAGATTAAGTAGTTAGGAATTGTTTATAAATAAGAAATTGTTGATGAACAATGTATGCAGGAAAATAGAAGAACAATGATACTATAGTAGTGATCACCGAGCATAGAATATTGAAGATCTGATTGGAGAATAGATTGAGAAGCCCAACAAGGATGAAGATAAGTCTTATGACAAGACTATTTTGAGCATATAGAGTCTGCTTTAGCATTTCAGATGTGAAGTTACAGACATATCTTATTACTGTTATTTTTTTTGTAAGTGACAGGAAATCTCTTAACCGAGTGGACCTAATAGTCTTATTTGTAAATCCTCTAGCAAGGTAACATTCTGACTGAGTGTTTGAAATCCCTTGACAAGGTCACTTCTAACAAAGTGCAAGATTCTAACAAATCTGAGGGAAATCCCTTAACCGGGTCACATCTAGCAATGTGTTTATGTAATCTATAATAGGATTGGCTTTTAACCAAGCATACTCTAGAAGGGTATATTTCTTAGTGGGTCCAAAATCCTACAATGGTTTTTCCCTATTTGGGTTTCTCCGTTAAATCTAGTGTTAAATGTGTTATGATGTTTTAAGTGTATTTGTTTATGAGTTTGAATGATTTACAGTCATAGTTGCATATCAATAAAGGCTACCAAGGTTGAATCTAATAAATATATTATATTGTGAGTTTATATGATTCATCCCCCCATCTCATCTTTCTAACAATAAATGTGTTAAATTCTTTGGTATGAATAAATTCATTGCCTAAAATGAATTCTTCATGCTCCAGTAACCTGACATCATAGATCTCCTGTACACCATATTGGCCAGTTGCCAAATTCATCTACATATCGCGTTCATATCCAGGTGGATACTCTTCTCTTGGTGAATCAACAAACATAAACTCAGAAATATATCAAGGAGACATCTGTGACAAAGGCTCTGTATCCCTGACCTCTTGTTTCTTATCCATGAAAACATACATAGGGACACCATCTAGAATCTCCAATTTATGTCCCATAAGTTTATTAGCTTTAGCTAAGGGATCATCTATCCCCTGCATAATATCCTCATTAATTTTTCCTCTACTAAGCTTCCATTCATAGGCTCTGGATATTCTGTCATATTTCGTTCTTCTCTCTATAGCTTCTTGCCTTTTCACATTTCTAATGAATTCATCAGGCATCCATGAAACATGCTCTTCAGCCCTTAGCTTCTGTGATGCTTTTATTTCTCTCATATAGCCTTTGGGGTTGAAGTTTGATCTAGGATCACCTTCCACCATCTTATAATAACCCAATCAATTCTGCAATAAACCATAGCTTCTTGAGCTTTTAACAATAAAGTTTCAAAAAACCAGTAAACCAAGCACTATGGATTGCTTCCCATGATCTGTCAAGTGTTTAGCACTAGCTATCCATAATTGTCTGATAATCTCAAAGAAAGCTACTCTATTAGGCATTGTAATAGGCAGAAAATAAGGCTTTCCTTCAGACACATACACCCTTATCGGAGTATAATCCAGAAAACAATACCAATCTCCCCAATTATGTGTAATTGGAGTGTCTTCACATAACTCTTTTGGCTTGAGAAATCTCTAAATTTCTGGAGATATAGAATGATCACATGAATAACCTAGCAATCTATATAGTGTCTTAACGGATAATTCTTCAAAATGCCAATACGAACTATTGTTGTATCTCTGGTCCCACAAAGATAATTGTAACTACACAGGCTTCCTCACTCCAACTTTATCATAAGCCCTAACACATAACCTATTCGGCCATAATCCTTTATCTTGTCCACTACAAAATAATAAATGCATGAGAAAAGAATAATATTTGAAATGAACATTCACCATGTCTCCTTTCAACTTCCCCAAACCATGATTCACGGCTTCAGATAAATAAGCAGCAAAATCAACTACCCTAGGGTCCTTTGATTGCAAATTTGTACACATTATCATAGCCATTATATCCATCAAGGGGGGGCTTCTATTCCTAACACCTGGGCTACACAATAATATGTGTACTTGAAATAGGGGTAGAAAAGGTTAACATCAAAGGGAGCTTTATCTCCTTCATCAAATGACATTGTCAATCCTACAGTTTTTGGTCTGTGGATAGGGAGTCTCCACCTCTTATATATATGTTCCATATTAAAATAGTCCTAAGTAAGTTTGCTACTATCTATCTTTTCTTCAAATCCCCAATCTAATTCAAATACACTTTCTATAACCTCTTTGGTGATGGACACTATTGGTTTCCCCATATGATGATATATGGTTTTCATCCTGGGGTCATAATTGTTGGCTAGAGATTTCATAAGTTCAACATTTACAAAAACATTGGGTAATGCCAATTTCCCCAGGTTCCATATCCGCAAATTATTTATAGGCTCTGGAGCATTTCTTTGCACATATCCAAAGATGAACAATTCATGCCCTCTGATCTCTATCCAAATGTATCCCAAATTTTCTAACCTATCCTCCAAGCCCTCATCATTTGTTTTAATCTTTTTGGACCGATGGCTCTTGGTAGGGAACTGGTCTAGTAAGTCTTGGTCTAATGGGAAACCTTCCTTCTTCTTCCTTTTTGGTTTCTCCTCTGCAAATTGGGTTTACCTAGGTTTCCTAGCTTTGGTTTTCTTAGACAAAGAGACTTCCATTATAATGACAAAGTTTGGAAATAGGGAACTTTCTTGGAGTTCTGGACCTTCTGATTTTTGAAAACTCTCTATGAATTATTCTAACCAATGCTTCCTGAATTGTCCTCTTCCTTGTCATTTTTATTACAATTTTATTGTAGTTTCATCAGTTATATCCACCTGTTATGTAACAGTAATGAACTTGCTTGTTTTGAATTTATGACGATGGGACTTCATTTAATTCTGGAATGATTTCATGGTAGAAAGTAATTACTTCTTCTAATAGTTCCTTTTCTCTTTCTTCGATACTCATTTACAGCATGTGGTTTAATTTGATGAAACCACGTTCTTCAACAATGTTCCTTTCTTTCTTATTGAAAGGTCTCCTTTCATCAAACTTACTTTTGTTTCAATGAAAGTGTTGTTATCATTATTGTGCTTTAGGTCTTCATTGAATCATTATTTTTCATCGAAATGGATCCCATTCATTTTTTTTCCAAGTGATCAACTTCGATGTGAACCTTTTCCATTTCATCAAAATTTTGTTTTTCGATGAAATCCATCCTATCGTTATACCTTGAAATATTTCATCCGATGCCTGATATCTATTGATGAAAAGTCATCGATGAGTGACCTCCATGTCTTACTCGATATTACTACATTGATGAAACTTTTCATTTCATCAAGAGCTGAAAACCCTTCTTTGATGACAGGCTTCCATCGATGATATTTTACTTTATCGATAAGACTTTAGAAGTCGGCCTAATACTTTATTAGTTCTTCAAAACTCACATCTCTTCGAAATAGTATCATCGATGGCACTTCAATATATTTTTCAATAGAAATAATGACTTCAATGAGTCGCTTTTGAGTCTTGTCGCAGCCATAATCCCTTGAATGGTTCTATTATTGAGGAAACATTTATCAACTTCTTCGATACAACAGATATATCTTTTTGGTGAGACTAAGATTTTCGGTGAGAGTTTATTTTGCTCACCCGATGGTCGAATTTGGCCGATAAGAGTTGTGAACCTAATGTCTATGAAAATTCAAAGGATTCTATCGAAATTCTTAAGGGTATACGTAGTCATCTTTTCTTTTTAAAGAAAAATTTTGTAGCTTCAACATGAAATTGGGGATTATTATGATTATAAATATAATTCTCAACAGTGGCTTTGACTGGGGATGGAGGTATGCTATGGGTGGCTTCAAGAATTCAGAATCTTTGGTGTAAGGAAAACATACTAATGAAAGGCTATGGTATCTATGATGGAAAAGTGGGTCCTAATCTACTATACATGGAAGAATATCTTGTCATCAAGAAAAAAAATTCTTTAGGAAATGTCCATGTATTGGCAATTCCTGAATTTCTCATGTAGAACTCTGTAAGAAATAGGAATCCTCTCTTGCTTTGTCCATAATTATATATGGTCCTAGCCACAAGGATTCAAATTTTTTGTGCTTGCTCTTTTCTTGATTTCTTGCATCCCACATCAGGACCCAATCACCTATTTCAAATTTTTTGTTTGTTTTTCTTCTATCATATAATCTCTTCATCTAATTTTGTGCTTTGATATTTTGTCTCTAAGCTTTTGTCTCGATCTCATCCAGTTCTATCAATTGCACAAGCCTTTCTTGCAGAGGATCCACAACATCAATTTCTTCTTGTACTATAAATTTATGAATAGGAAAGATATTGTCAAGGGGGAGTCTAGCCTTCTTACAGTAGACCAATTCAAATGGGGACCTTCCTATGGATTTATTTATTGTTATCTTGCCTTCCCAAAGTGCCAAATTTATTTTTGAATCCCAAGCTTTTTTATTATGTCCCAACACTCTTTTGATGATTTTGATAATATTCTTATTGCTAGATTCAGCCTGTCCATTAACTTGAGGATGGTAAGGGGATGAATGTGGTATCTTAATTCCATATTCCTCACATTAAGTATCAAATTATTCAGATATGAAGCACATAACATTGTCAGTAATGATTCTTGCAGGGACACTGTTGGGACTAATTAAAACTGAGTCAAGTTTATAGGCCCATTTCAAAATTTGCCCGGCATTTCCGAATGATTAAAATAAGTCAGTTTGAATGGCCTAGTTAGCAAGGGGGTAAAATGGAGCCGGTTGATTTTCAGAGGGTAAGGCTCGGGATTCATGTCCCACACCTTTCATTTGGCCTATTTAGTGTGTTGCAACTTTCAGAATTCAGTTTGGAGAAGTTTATCAAGTACCCGTTTTGAGGGGTGAGCTGAAAGTGCGTTCTAGGCACAAATGCAGTTTTTATTGAGTAGCCTACTTTGAGTGATTACATCTTTTGCCCTGTTGATCATCATGGAGAAATTCAAAATGGATTCAATTCTATGCATTAATGTGAGTCACCCTGCAAAATTTCAGGTCTTGATGAATCCATTTGCTCAGTATTCAAAACCAAATCCGTTTGCAGTTTGTGTGTTTTGGCATGTCCCTGTTTCGACAGCTAGTCGGAGCCCTATTTTGCACAATTGTAAAACTTGCCTCAGTAAGAATCATGCCAAAGTGTTTCTTCCAGGTTGATGTCAATATAAATGGTGAGCTACATTTCAAATTTCAAGTCCTTATGAATCCATTTGCTCAGTTTTCAAAGTTCAATCTGTTTGTAGTTTGTGATGTTTGCACAAGTGTAAAAATGTCCCGGTGAATGTCATGTCAGAATGTTTATTCTGGGCTAATGTTGGTATAAATGGTGAGCTACATTTCAAATTTCAAGCTTTTATCAATCCGTTTGATCGGTTTTCAAAAGGACTCATTTCGCCATCAAATTCAGTTATCCGCACTTCCAGTGTTAGATCAATTAATGTGGCCGTTTTGGTGAGCGCGTCATTTGCATCTTGTCAGTTGGGTGATCGAACTGAGAATTCAAAGATTTAATATGTACTTAAAGGCACCTATGTTCCGAATTTGAGAGCCTACGGAGGTTGTTTGATATTTTTGAGAAAGGCATCATGTGTTGCCAGAACATTGACTTCATCAGGTCCGCAGTGTCAACAAAGCCAGTTGGCCGTTTTCGGAAATTAATATCTCTTCGCTCGGGACTCGTCTTGAGAAACCGTGTGGTAGATGTCATCCTTGTATATCAGAGTACACGCCTGTCAGATGGCGAGCTCCAGAAAGGTGTTTTGACAGGTTTGAAAATTACATCTTCGCGATTAAATGCGAAAAATGTGGCATAATTGCCTGAAAGTTGCAAAATGCAATTTTATGATCCGAAAATGGTGCCGATCGATTCCAGAGGTATGTTTGAGGTTCCTAAGATATTCCAAAGGCCAGTTGCTTGAAAACGAAATTTTTTTTAGTCAGACCCACTTTGGGGCCCGACCTGGCTCGATTGCAATTCGCTTGTAAGATGGTAAAAGGTGACTTCATTTGACTGTGGATGGATAGACATATATCCAAAATGCTAATGTGTAGGCCAAAGTGAGAAATATGTCACTTCATGTTATTTTGCAAGTAATATAAACACACTAGATGAGGTTGAGGAGTCAATGCTATCACTATATTGTGAGAGGGCATAGATTAAAGATGGTTGGAGACAATATCAGTTTTAATATGGAGAGAGCTTTTGATTGCATAATATTTATTGAAATGTTTGAGCATATAAAAACTACGGAAGGCTCCCAAGGATATGAATTTCTACCAAATCAAACCCCCCTCATGTGCCTTTTCTTCCTTTTTGTTGTGCATAGAAGGAGACAACAGTGAACAACACACAGCCAATTTCAATAGCGAATGCAACATAGCAAATAAATGTCAGCCAATGATTTTTCTTTCTACGTGGTGTTTTGGGGCTGCTGTCAAATGCTATTGCAAGTTTATGTGGTGTTTGAAGTGTAGCAAAGAAACCATGCTATGGCAAATCATGTTTTTGACAAAGGGGTTGTAGGAAGATGTAAAGCAAATATTCCAAATTCCAGTTAACTTCCTCCCTCACATGGTCTCCTTTGGGTAGCAACAACAGCAAATTAAATAATCAAACAAATGAACCAACTCCCCCTTGTCTGTGACATAACTGGTGTTTCAAAGGCTACAAAACCATCAAGCAAATCCCCTTCACGTGGCATGAAAAACATGTAAAACTCTGAGTGAATGCCAGAGCCAGCACCATTTAGTCCCTGCATTTGGAGGAGGTATTCAAAAATTTTCAAATAAATGCAGATTGAGGCATTGGATTCCCACAAATTGCAAATTGGTTAATGGTAATCCAAATGGCCTAAACCTTGTTTTCCTCCCTGCTGTGTGGAGTAGAGCTCTAGAGATTTAAAAGCCCATTGCAAACAGCAGCCACGTCGTGTTTGGGGGAGTGAAGTTAACATCCAAAGCTTCCAGCAAATGCACATTCTCAGGTGTAAAATAAACCCATTATCTTCTACAAATGCCTTAGCAGTTGCAAATCATTTTCTTCCCTTGTTGTGCATTGGGCCTGCGTGGAATGAAGAAGGTTTTAGAAGTTTAATGAATGAAATTGGCAAGTTAAAACCCCTGTGAAAGGGAGAAGAGGAATAAGTTTTAAACCAAATGTGATCTGTAGATGCAAACAGCAATTAGATTTTCCCTCCACGTGAGCCTTTCAAGAGAATGCAAATCAAATAAGATGCCAAAGACTTCTCCTTTGCCTAAAAATAGAGGCATTCAAGTTACAAATGAAAGGCAGCCATTAAAAATGCAGGAAAAGCTTCAAAAGGGCATTCCCAGGCAAAACGTTTTGTCCCACATTAGCTGGGCAAGAGAATTTTTAAATGTTTAAATGTAAATCCGCACTGTAGTAATATGTCTAAGCCATAAAGGCTTTTGACACAAGGAGCCCATGGGCACCCAAGGCAGGCCCACGCACGAGCACGCTTCCTTAGGCGATGGAGGAGTTGACTGGACAAAGACCAAGTGGACCCCACATAGGCACGCTTCTCAAGGCAAATAGGCAAATTTTGCAGACGAAGGTCGGGTTAACAAGCGAGCAAGTTCGAGAGAGATCCACGGCTCGCGCTATTTCACGAAGGGAGATGCACGTAGTTTAAACCCCGCGAAATAGCGAAAGTGAACGAGAGCCGTCCATGTGGCACACAGGTGACGGGTACAGTCAGCGGTCCAGCAGGGGGGTCCCGGTGAGGTGGCACCCAGTGGCGATGACGTGGCATACAAGCAAGCAGCCCAGTGGCGGTGACGTGGCCGACAAGTGGCAAAAGATAAGGTGTCATTCCAGGTGGCGCCCAGTAGACCCCATCAACCAATCAGACCCCGCCACGTGGCAAGGCATCAGAGCACATATGGAGGCAAAAATCAAATTTCAAATGAATAAATGATATAGTTTAAACTATAGAGAAATTCGAAAAATTTAAATGATGGATCCATGTTGAGGATTAATTCGCCCAGGGTCTAAATTTTGGCCAAAATATAAAGTATTATATATTGCCGGAAAGCTCTCGGAGTGAGGAATCTGATTATGGGGTTAATTTTGACAAATGTGGGATATTTTGGAGGTAGTTTCCACGAGAACAAAATTCAGTTAGAGAGGAGAGACACTTGGCAATTTTCAGTTGTGGATTTGTTTTTCTTCCCTCCTCTTTTTATTCCCCATTCTTCTCAGTTGTAAGGGTTCCAGAATTCTGTGAGGAAGTGCTCCAGTTTTCATGGCTTCCATTTTCTGAAATTCTTGACCCAAACTTGTAAAGTTCTATGGATCTATTCAGGGTATAGAGGCTACATTGCAGGATGACAGATTGTTTTCTAGTTGCAGGTCTTACTTGTGTCAGGTATGAGTAAATTTCCCATGATATTGTCTCTGTGATATGTTTTTTCATTATTATGAATTCAATCCTCAAGGAGGATGAAATTTGTCATCTCAGGGAGATTGTGTGACTGTTGTAGGTATCCTTCAAGGAAGGTTTTAAATTCTATAGTCAGTCATAAATGATGAAATGTATTTCCAGATCTAATAAATTTGTGAATGAATTAAATAGTGCATTAATATCAGGTATTGGTGCATGAATATCTTGTTTAAGGAAAACAAATTTGCATCTATGATTCATATTTGTAGTTCTGTCTGTGACTCTGTTGCCCAATGAACAAGGCACTGGTCTTGCAAGTTTGGGGGATGGTTTCAGATCAACATTTTAAAAGACAAATCTATTTCCCTTTATGTTTAGGGGTTAATGTTCTATCCTTCCAAAGCTCTATTTCACCTTATTTGTATAAGATCTAGCCCATCTGTACATATTGCCTAATTTGGTGAGCTTGTGGAATGGTTTGTCTGCTCATTGTTGATGCAGTCTTATGTTTGTGATTGTTGTATTCAATGCATCAAAAGGGTGTCCCCCCCTAGGTCTAGCAGAACCTAAAGTGCAGGAGGATCATTAGGATCCTATGTTATGTTGTCCCAACCTTGAAGTGTTTCATTGATTGAGATTGGCTACCTCATAGATAGATTTATAGGTGTCTTGGGTTATCACTTTTGGTGAACAACAGACACCAAACCTGGTAATAATATTCTCCATCATGAACTTGATCACCACTTTACTAGTAGCTTGTCTAGTAGGGATTGCGTCTACCCATTTAGTAGGGTAATCAGTAGCTACCAATATCCATCTATGTCCCCCACTTGACCTATCATATATCTCCTGTATAAAATCCGATCCCCATTGTTAGAAGGGTTCTTCCGCTTGCATGGGTCTCAATGGGAGTGTTCCTTGGTACTTTATTTTTCTTGAAAAATTTTGGTAGGATTCACACTTCCTGACATACTGATAAGAATCATTGAATACATGTGGCTAGTAATATCCAACCCTTAGTATTTTATGGGTTGTAGTCTTGGCAGAGAAATGACCACCTTACACCCCACTATGCATTTCCTGCAAGATTTTTTCTGCTTGATATTCATCTAAGCAAAGTAGAAATATTCCATCTCTATTATTCCAATATAAATCACCATTAACTATCACATACTTCAAAGATTGCAATTTTAAAGTCCTCTTTTGATTTTCAGTCATGTCATCTGGGCACTTTATATGTTTGAGGTAATACATAACGTCTTTGTACCATGTTGTATATTCAATACTGAAATTAGCTTCTTCTAACCTGATTTCATTTATTTGTAAATTCTCAATACCTGTTTCAACCATGAGTTTAGCTAATCCTTGTCCTTTTATGACTTGTGAAATCTTTATGCATTTGCATATTTTCCCTGTGACCTCAGTTTGTCTAAATATATCTTTCATCGTTGCATTGGGGACATAAGCTATCACCTTTTCCCCCACCAAATATGGCTTGAAGTGTTTGACTGCTTGCTTCTCATTTATCTCATACTTCATTTCAGTAGGGCTCAAATATTTGTTGAAGTATGCAATTGGCTGTTCATAACCATCTTTATTCTTTTGTAATAGTCCCACTGCTACTGTGTGACAAGAAGCAAAGGAGAATATCAAGAATGGTTTACTAAAATCTGGTGACATAAACATAGGTACTTCAATTATCTCTCTCTTAATGGCTATAAATGCATCCAATGTTTCAACAATCCAGTCTATTTTATCTTCCTTTTGTAACATCCACACTATAGGTTTTACAATATCCACAAATTTCAAGAGAAATCTTATGATAAAGTTTATCTGTCCTAGGAATGACCGAATGGCCTTAACGGTTTTTGGGATAGGGACTTCATTAATTGAAGCCACCCTCTCAGGATCAATTCTTACTCCTTCTCTAGACACTACATGTCCTAAAAGCTTTCCTTCTTCAACCCCAAAATGGCATTTCTTCAGGTTAAGTGATATCCCATATTCCAAAGCCCTTTTAAATATTTTTTCCAAGTGGTTGCAATGGTCCTTTGCCTTCTTTGAGTAGGCCATCGGGTCATCCTGATATATCACCATGATCACATCTATTAGTTCTGTGAATGCTAGATCCATTTCTCTCTGAAAGTCGCTCCTACATTAGTCAATCTGAATGGCATCCTAGCATACACGTAAGTGCCCCATGGTGTTGTGAAAGTTGTTTTATACTATTCTTCTTCCTTGACTTTTACTTGATTATAACCGAAAAATCCATCCATAATGGATAGCAGCTCACATCTGGTTACCTTCTGCAACATGATGTCCATATTTGGTAGAGGGTAATTATCCTTCAATGATGATATGTTCAAATTTCTGAAGTCCACACATAGTCTTATGTCTCCATTATTTTTTCTAATAGGTACTAAATTTGAAACCCAAGTAGAATACCTGCATGGTTTAATTATTCTTGCATCTTTCATTTTAATTATTTCTTCTCTCATTTTGGGTAACAATGTAGGATTTATAGGCCTTTGTTTCTTTCTGAATGGTTTACCATTTGGTTTGAGTGGTATCTCATGCTGAAATAATTCCTCTCTACAGGCTTTAAGATCATCATACAACCAAGAAAACACATGTCTGTATTTCCTGAGTAGAATCACCAATTGTTGCTTCATTTTAGGGGTTAACCTCCTCCCAATGTACACTTGTCTTGGGGATTCTTCATTGCCCAAATTAACTTTCTCAACATCACTTTCTTTGGTTGGAGTTACTTTTGTTTCCATCTTATCTTGTGTGTTATAAGTCCTTTCTAATGCCACTAAACTTTTTGGTAATTTATTAGATTTCAGTTGTATGATTTCTTGACCAAACAAAGTTTCTTTCCCATCAGTCTTTTCCACAAATTCGTTAAAAGTTAATGGCCTGTGCTTGGTGGTGATTCACACACTGCAGGGAGTCTAGTAAATCAACATCATCTTGAAAAATCTGCCAATTATATAGATTGTCAGGAATAGAGGGTCTGACTTTTATCTCCACTTTTGATATCCCATTCAGTGTCACATCATTTTCTTTTAATGCAACATTTGCTAGGAAATCAGCCATTATATTTTTTTACCTATCAATCCAACTGATTTGGAAAGCATCAGATAACTCAATTGCATCACATACCACATTTATGTATTGTTTCAACCTGAGATGTTTGGAAGCATATTTTTCTTTGACTTGTGACACTATCAATTATGAATCACCAAACACATTAAGCATCTTGATCCCATGCTTAATTTCTAAATTTAGTCTGGTGAGAAAGGCCTCATACTCAGCAATATTGTTTGTACATTCAAATATTAAATTTAAAGAGTATTTGAATGTCTCTCCATTTGGTGCAATGAGTAGAATTCTAGCCCCACTTCCTTCCTTGCTACATGACCCATCAAAGTACATGCACCATAATTGATCTTCATTTTCTTAGACATAGGATTTAATTGGGGTCAACTCTTCCATTTTTGGCTTTATTAGTTGCACCTTAAAATTATCCATATCTGATTGGATGAAGAATATATGCTCAACAAGTTTGATATCCTCAATAATATGAGAAGAATGAGACTCTCATTCAATTTTTACTTCATTTCCATTTATTGGTATGGTGGCATATGACAGATCTAATTGGACATTTCCACCTATCAGATTTGACCTCTATCTAGATAACAACAAACCTTAATTTGGGGGAACATCTACTACTATGATATCCATCTTGTAAGAGGATTCAGGGCATGATGCCAACTTGAATTCTACATCTCTCATGATACCCACTACTGGAATAGATCTATCCATAGCATAGCATTTACCAAATGTTGTATCTACACCCATTCCAAGTTCTCTCATAACTCCAACAAGCATAACATATATTGTTGCCCCTGAATCTATCATGCAATTCTTAATCCTCTTGTTATTGATTTCCAAAGTTAAATAAAAAGGGTCCACTTGAGTAAGATTTTTTGTTATTTTAGATCCCAAATATATAATTGGGGCTAGATCTACCTAACTCCTTATGTTCTTATCATCACATTTGTGCTATTTTGTTTTCTCCTCGAGGATATCTGTAATCATCTTCAAAGTTTTTTCTCTATATTTAGGAAAATTCAACATTTCAAGTAGAGGAACAAAAACCTTCATTTGTGTCAGGCCATTAGCAATGTCAAATTATGTGGTGGTAGGTACCATTGGGAATTTTATCACTTCATCATTTTCACCCCCTTGAAATTTTGTAGCTTTTGGATCCTTCTCTTTAGTTTTTCCTGGATCTTCTTCTTGGATCTTGTTTGGCTTAGTTGTTTGCTTGGGTACTTTTGTTGGCATATGATGAAGCGGTGGTAGTGTATGTTGTCATTGATGTCATTAGGTGAACCAGTATGAACCAATATGAAGATTGGAAGCATCTATAGTCAACAAGGATGGTGTGAACTAGTCTCGGGGTTCCCAGTCAGGGTTCACTAAGTGTGGCTATTGGTTGGTAGTCTCTGTTTAGCTCTAGGGTTTCTAGTTTGGCTTATGCGGTGCAATCGGTGGTGTTTTGTGAACAATAAGGATAAGGATCAGGATACCATGTCAGTTATGTGCATGTGAAGGATTTCCTTGAGGATCTTGCGGTGAAGATCAAATGCATTGAATGCCTACCTTGGGAATGCGTGATGTTCTGAGCAGTGTGTGACATGCATGTGATGGGTTACTGACTTCTAGATGTGGTAAAGATTGGATGATACAGAATGACTTGAGATCTATTTTAGATCATTTCACTCTATGCAATATAATTTTAAACCTAAAATGTTTAGGGTTTATCCTACCGACCTAATTGTTGTCTATAAGGTTGATGATGTTTGTTATTGTTTGAGTTGGCAAAATATGTTTATTTTGTGTCCGGATGTTGAGATACTTTCCAAACCAGAGTGCGGAATCTACAATGTGATTGCAGAGGGGAGGAGCTGAAAAGGATCTGCCTTAGCAAGTACTGTTGTTATCAGATCAGATCTTTATCTGTTGACTTCTAATCATTTCAATAGAAGGAAAATCCCTTGACTAGGTACCTTTAACGGGCTTGTTGCAAATCCTATAACCAGGTGACTGAGGTTTATTGAGTTCTTTAAATCCTCTAGCAAGGTAACCTTTCACAGGGTTTCAACCTTTAACAAGTTTTATAGCCATCCCTTAACTAAGTGATCCCTAATAGGATCGGTTCCTAATAGAACCTTATTGTAAAGTCATTAACTGGAATAGGCCCCTAACAGAGCGGACTTCAAAAAAGTTCAAAATAAGCTTGTGAGTATTCATCCCCACCATGGTTTTTCCCATTTGGGTTTCTACATGAAAAATCTGTGTGTGATGGGTTGTGAGTTCTCATGTGATGATTGAGTAGTTTCTGGTTAAAGTTGAATATGCATGCAGTGCTAAACGATTGTGGTATTATTGATGCAACTCATGCATGACTAAACTGGTAAAGTAGCTATCAAGATATGAGATTTGTTGAATGCTATTTTAAGTACTTCTGTTTAACCAGTTTAGCTATTTGAAGAATTTCTATTTAACTGGTATTGCTATGGTTAAGTACAGTGGTATAGACAATCGGTTATCTGTGTTAAGAGAGTGTCAAAATATTGAAGCAAGTTTTTGTCTGTACTAATTCACCCCCCCCTCTTAGTACCGATTAGGGTATTAGTTGTTCATCATTATTCATTAATTGGTATCAGAGCACCTCGAGGTCCTTGGTGATATAAGCTTAACTATTGAGGCAAAAGATCCTACTTTAATGATGAAGAGGGAAGGTCCTAAGTTCAATAGGGATAACTTCAAAATATGGAAGGACATAATGAAGATTTATATGAAGAGTTTGGGTGCTCAACACTGGAGCTATGTTGAGAATGCCTATGTAATCCCCACTAGCACTTTGACCGACGATCAGAAAAGAGAGATTCAAGAAAATGGGCAAGTCATGGAAGCCCTTATTAGCAGAATGTTCGATATTGAGTTCATTGATGTACAAGATAAGGACAATCCTAGGGATGTATGGGACACACTAGAAACCATTTATGGTAGTGATGAGCATGTCAAGCAGGCTAAGGAAGAAATCCTCAGAGGAAAATTTAAAGACATGAGGATGGTTGAAGGTGGGACCATTCAGCAATATGGCATAAGGATCAAGACTGTGGTTGGAGATATCAAGAGCACTGGTGGAACAATTGATGATGCCACTGTTGTCAATAAAGTTCTGAGATCATTGTTATCGGTATATGTAATCAAGGTTGCCACTATTCAAGAGATAAGGTCTATCGACAAGACAAAGGTATCTCTAGACTCTACTATTGCAAAGTTGACTACATATAAATTGAATAGCTATGATGGTAGTGTTCAAAAGACAGAGTTAGCCTTTAGAGAATTTTTTTCCTCCGCACCAACCAGAAAAGGAACAAAGGTCAGCATCAGTTATGAATCCAGGACAAGCATAGATATGGATGATGAGGAGATTCTGATGGAGTTTGAAGCTCTCCTTGCCAAGAGACTTCCAAAAGGCACTGGAAAATAAAAAGGTAAGCTTCCTCTAAAATTTTTTTCTTGCAATAAGCTAGGACATATAGCTGTTAACTATCCTAACAATGACAATAAGGACAAATTGGAAAGGTTTAAAAAGTATAAAGGAGGAGGTAGGAGAAATTGTCTTGTTGCAATGGATGAAGGTGTTACCAATGAAGAATCTGAGGATGAAGAGAATGAGGACATAGTGTTTGTAGTTGTAAAGGAAGAGGTGTCTGATTAGAAATCCCTTGTCTCTCGCATTGACAAATCTAATGAGTGGATCATTGATAGCAGATGTTCTCACCACATGACCGATGACTGGAGAAAGTTTTTGTCTCTAGAAGAATATGTGGAGGTGTTGGTTAGTTTGACAATGATGCACCTTGCATGGTGAAAGGAAAAGGATCCATCTCACTGAATGGAAAGAGAAGTGCGGATAAAGTCTACTAGGTGGAAGGCCTTAAGAACAACCTTTTGAGTGTTTCTCAGCTGAACGATAAAGGACTCATTCTGGAGTTCAAAGGTGGAGTCTACAGAATAATTGGAAAGAGTGGTTAACTTATTGCCACTGGTAAGCGAACCAGAGGGAACCTGTTTCAGCTGAATGCCAACATTATTCAGTGCTTGATGGCAAAGTTTGATGACAATTGGATATGGCATAGGAGACTTTGTCATATGGATTTTGATAATATTGTAAAGGCTAGTATGATCAAGGTAGTAAGAGGATTTCCTTTGTTGATCAAATTGGAGAATGCTTTATGCAGAGAATGTCAACTTGGGAAGATGTCTTCCTCAACATTCAAAGGTAAGTCTTTTTCAGCAAAGAACTTACTTGATCTAGTGCACACCGATCTATGTGGTCCAATGAAAACTAGAAGCATTCAGGGAGATAGGTATTTCATGATTCTTACCGATGACTACTCAAGAATAATGTGGGTCACATTCTTGAAAGACAAGTCTGAGGTGTTTAGAAAGTTCAAAGCCTTTAGAGTATTGGTGGAGAAGGAGAGCGGTAGGAGAATAAAATGCCTAAAAACCGGTCAGGGAGGTGAATTCACTTCTTCTGAATTCAATAAGTACTATGAAGAGAATGACATCAAGAGGCAATTGTCAGCCCCAAGGACACCACAATAGAATGGCATAGAAGAAAGGAATAATAGGACTATAGTTGAAGCGGTCAGAACTATGTTGATCCAACGAAAGGTAGTACACACATTTTGGAGAGAAGTGTTAAGCACTGCAGTCTATACTATGAACTGGGTACTCATAAAGAAAGGTAAAGACAAAAAGCCCTATGAGTACTAGAATGGGAGAACTCCTAATGTGAGTTATTTCAAAGTGTTTGGCAGTAAGTGCTATATCACGAGAAGTGAGCATCTAAGAAAGTTTGATGCTAAATGTGATGAAGGAATATTTTTGGGATATTCCACTAAAAGAAAATCTCTCAAATGCTACAACAACGGGACTCAGAAAATTGTTGAGAGTATCAATGTTAGGGCTGATGAATCCCGTGAGGAGCCTAAGGAAACCTACAACAAGCAAGAGAAAGATGAACCGAGTGTAGCCTTCTGGGAACCAGTTAAGAAGGAAACAAGTTGCAAACACTAGAAAAACCTATGTGTTCCTATATTGGTATAAGCTGTAGTAGGTGAAGAAGAAGATGTAGTGCAAGAAGAAGAGGAAAAGAAAGCAGAAATAGCTAGGGTCATTCCTAGGTATGTGAAACTACATCATGATCTGAAGCAGAGCATAGGAGATAAAGATGTAGGGATACTCACAAGGAGAAAGGTGAAAGAAAACTCTTGCATAATTTCAAAATTTGAGCCTAAGACCACTAGAGAGGCACTTACCGATGAAGACTGGATAAAGGGAATGGAAGAGGAGCTAGACCAGATAGAAAAGAATGCAACATGGTCCTTGGTACCCAAACTGGAACACAAGATTGTAATAGGTACCAAATGGGCCTTCAAGAACAAGCTGAATGAAGAAGGCACATTGGTAAGGAACAAGGCAAGACTTGTATGCAAGGGATATGCTCAGGAAGAGGGAAAAGACTATGGAGAAACCTTTGCCCTAGTGGCTAGACTGGAAGGTGTTTGAATGCTACTTGCATTTTTTGCATTCAAGGGATTCAAGGTATACTAGATGGATGTGAAGCCTACATTCCTGAATGGAATCCTGGAAGAAGAAGTGTATATTGAGCAATCAGATCGGTTTTCTTTGTCAGAAGATAGTGACATGATGTGTACATTACACAAGGCCCTGTATGGATTGAAACAAGCACCAAGGGCATGGTATAAATGGTTACACTCTCATCTTGTGAAGATAGGATTTCAGAGAACAAGTGAAGACAAAAACATCTACCTGAAATCTGAAGGTGATCAGATTCTAATCTATGAAGTATTTGTAGATGACATAATCTTTGGAGGAGATGATGAAATGAGCCATGCATTTGCAGATGAAATGAAGAAAGAGTTTGAGATGTCTCAGGTTGGAGAGATAAAGCTCTTCATTGGTCTATAGATTCAACAGATGAAGGAGGGTATCTTTATTACCCAGTCCAAGTATATCAAAGAGGTATTGAAGACCTTTAGCATGGAGGAGAGAAAACCAGTTGGAACACTGATAGTGTCCGGCTGCAAACTGATAAAGGAGGATGATACAACATTGGTGGATGAGGAGTACCAGTCGATGATCGGTAAGCTGCACTATGTGGTGCACAATAGACTTGATATTTCTCATGCAGTGGACATAGTAGCCCATTTTTAGAAGAGTCCAAGAGAATCCCACTTGGTAGCAGTGAAAAGGATTCTTAGATACCTAAATGGGATAGTTGATTATGGATTGTGGTATCCATACAATAATGGCTTTGGTCTCAAAGTATTTACCAATGCAGATTGGGTAGGAAATGTGGACTGTTGGAAGAGTACAACTGGTGGAGCATTCTTCCTTGGTGGAAGACAAGTCTCATGGATGAGCAAGAAGTAGAGTTGTATTTCCCAGTCAACAGCTAAAGTAGAGTATGTGGCCACATTTATGAACTGCACTCAAGAAATCTAGATGAAGCATGTACTGAATGGCTTCAAAGTGCTTATATCTGAACTGGTGAGTATTTTCTGTGATAATACTAGTGCAATCAATATTTCCAAAAATCCGGTATTGCATGCTAGGATAAAGCACATTGAGCTCAAGTATCATTTCTTGAGAGAAAAGGTTCAGAATAAAGAGGTTGTATTAGAACATGTTTCCAGTAAGGAGCAACTAGCAGACATATTCACTAAGCCCTTACTGAAGACTATATTTACCTATTTGAGAGGTGAATTAGGGGTTTTGCACCTTCATGAAGTAAATTAAAAATGTGTGCTCCACTTTAGTTAGGTACTATAGTGACAAATCTTATAGGATTGATGTGTTGAAGGATTCTACTCCATAGGGGGAGCAACATAGTGGAGCTTGGAAGCTTGTGCCTCCACTTTGGCATTGTTGTCAAAGGGGGAGAAGATATATGGTGGAGTGCACACTGACCAATCCAAATGGTGGTTATGGTGATCATTTGAAATTGAACCGATATATGTTACTGAGCAATGATACACTGAGTATTGCCATCAATGTCAAAGGGGGAGATTGTCGGCATATGATGAAGCGATGATAGTGTATGTTGTCATTGATGTCAATAGGTGAACTGATATGAACTGGTATGAAGACTCAAAGAGGCTATAGTCAACTGGGATGGTGTGAACTGGTGTCGGGGTTCGTAGTCAGGGTTCACTAAGTGTGACTACTAGTTATTAGTCTCTGTTTAGCTCTAGGGTTTCTAGTTTATCTTATGCGGTGCAACCGATGGTGTTTTGTGAACAATAAGGATAAGGATCAGGATAGCATGAGAGGTTATGTGCATGTGAAGGACTTCCTTGAGGATCTTGTGATGAAGATCGAATGTATTGAATGCCTACCTCAAGAATGCGTGATGTTTTGAGCGGTGTGTGAAGTGCACATGATGGGTTACTAATTTCTAGATGTGGTTTAGATTGGACAATGTAGAATGACTTGAGATCTGTTTTAGATCGTTTCACTCTATGTTATATGTTTGGATGGTCTGGATTGGACTGCTTGTAATTATAAACCTAAACTGTTTAGGGTTTAGGGTTTATGCTACTGACCTAATTATTGTCTATAAGTTCTATGATGTTTGTTATTGTTTGAGTTGGAAAAAGATGTTTTTTTGTGTCTGCATGTTGAGATACTTGCCAAACCAGAGTATGGAATTTCCACAGTGTGATTGTAGAGGAGAGGAGCTGGAAAGGATCTACCTTAGCAAGTAGTGTTGTTATCAGATCAGAGCTTTACCTATTGAGTTCTAACCATTTCAACAAAAGGAAAATCCCTTGACCAGGTAGCTTTAATAGGCTTGTTGCAAACCCTCCAACCTACTGACTCAAGTTTATTGAGTTATTTAAATCCTCTAGCGAGGTAACCTTTAACAGGATTTATAGCCATCCCTTAATCGGGTGATCCCTAATAGGATCAGTTCCTAATAGAACCTTATTGAAAATTATTTAACTGGACTAGGCTCCTAACAGAGCAGACTTCAAAACAATTCAAAATAAGCATGTGGGTATTCATCCCCACCATGGTTTTTCCCATTTGGGTTTCCATGTGAAAAATCTATTTATTATGGGTTGTGAGTTTTCATGTGATGATTGAGTAGTTTTTTGTTAAAGTTGAATATGCATGCAGTGCTAAATGATTGTGGTATTATTGATGCAACTCATGCATGACTAAACTGGTAAAGTAGCTATCAAGATCTGAGATTTGTTGAATGTTATTTTAAGTACTTTTGGTTAACCGGTTGAGCTATTTGAAGCATTTCTGTTTAACTGGTATTGCTATGGTTAAGTACAATGGTATAGAAAACTAGTTGTCTGTGTTAAGAAAGTGTCAAAATATTGAAGCAATTTTTTGTCTATACTGATTCACCCTCCCCCCCTCAATACCAATTAGGGTATTAGTTGTTCATCATTATTAATCAACTTTTTTATTCTCTTTCATGAACATACTAGAGGGATTTCCTTGTTCGGGATTTATAGTTCTATTTCTTAGACTGTAAGTCCTCCTAGCTTGTTCAACTGCAGCTACTATAATTCTTTCTCTTTCTTCTTTAGTAGGTATCCTAAGCTTGACTTCATCTTCTTCATCTGAAAATATCTATTATACACAATAATTTTGAGTGATTCATTTGGAATTTATATCATATTCCCCTTCCTCTTCAGATGATTTGTATTCTTTAAATGATAACATATTTATAGTTTGATCATCTGCATACCCTTCATAGCTTTATTCTTCTTCCTATAACTTCTTCGCTACTATACATTGAGAAGGAGAATGAGACATGTCACAAGAAAAAACACCATATACTATCATCTATCATATGATTCATGGATCTCTTCAGAGGATCTGGGGGCTGCATAATGTTTGTCTGATGCTTTTCCACTAGTTTTCCATCCTTCCATGTAGTATTGTAATGCATATCATGTAATCTGGGTCTATCACAATGGAAGAACTGCTACTTTTTTGTTTAGTTTATCTTCATAGATAAATCTTTTAAAGCACTCAATACTTTAGCCATCTTGTCTTCATCCTTAGTCTACTTGGGAGCTCTTGTATTAAATAATTTGGTATCATCTCTCTTCCCAACCCTTCCAACAACTTTCCTGCTATTCTCTATGGTTATAGTGACCTTCATTACCTCTTGAAGAGTTGTAGGGTTTTTTGTGCTGAGTTCATAATTTGTTTTGCTATCAAAAGCATTTATGTAATAAAGGATACTTACTTTAGGTACTGGTTTTATCCTATTAGGAATTCTTCTCATAACTTTGTTAAATTTTTTGTTGAGTTCAACCACTATCTCATTTCATTCCTTCTTGATACTTATGATCTCATGTAATCCAAACAAGGGGCTATTATGATCCCCATACTGTTCAAGGAAAAGCCTTTTAAATTCTACAAGGTTGCTTATCGAAGCATCATGTTGTATTCTAAACCAATCCCTTGCATCTTCTATTAGTGGTTGCATGAACAACTTCATTTTGACGTCATCATAGGGTAGGCAGCATAAAATTCACATGTTTAAAGGAAGCACTAAGTTTGGTACCAATCCCAGTTCCGGGTGCAGTCCCAGATACAGATACGGATTCAATTGCCCAAGCAGATTAATATCTAGTGACTATGCGCGCATCAATTCATCCATTCATCATCAATGCCTAGTTAGCGGGGCTACTCACTACCTTCTATTTGTTCATTGCCTATGTTTATTATTAATAGTAGGAGAGATGCGTAGATGCCCTTTGTTTCATAGATGCCCTTGCATCTCTTACATCTATGAAAAAAAACCAGGGATACCTATTTATCACATCTAGGCAACATAGAATAAACCATGGGATGGGAGGTTATAGTAATCACCCATCGCGTGGGGCAGGAGTGGCCAAACATAGTGGTAGTGAGAGTGACCAAACATAGTGGTAGTAGGAGTGACCAAACATAGTAGTTCAGGTAGCCTTTCCAGTAGTTCGGGTTGTGGGAAGTATAGGTTAGTAACCCGGGTGGGCTAGGGGGAATCCATCAATGATGCAAGGGCCTTTTATTCCTAGGGTACAAAGCCCACAACATAAGATCTTTCTGATATGGATCATATACCGATCCCATGAAAATCTTCTCTATTACATCTGGCATAATTTGTTTGTCAAGCCCCTGGTTCTTTAGAAAACTATCAAACAACAAAGCAAATCTCATATCCCATCATGAGTATACTAATATCCCAACATCTTTAAGTAATAGCCTTCCCCTTTCAGGCATCATTTCCTTCATGTCTTACTATATTTCTTCTTGCAATATTTTGAGCTTCTCCTCCTCAGTTTTCCCTTCTGTATTGGCTCTAACTAATGTCCCTTTGTACTGGCACATAAATGTGTTAAATTATTTGGTATGAATAAAGTCATTGCCCAGAAATGAATTCTTCATGCTCTAGTAACCTGACATCATTGATCTCCTGTATACCATATTGGTCAGTTCCTAGATTCATCTGCATGTCGCATTCATATCCAGGTGGATACTCTTCTATTGGTGAATCAATAGGCATAAACTCAGAAATAGACTGGGGAGACTTTTGTGCCAAAGGTTTTGTATCTTGACATCTTGTTTCCTGTCCCTAAAAACATACATAGGGACACCATCTAGAATCTCCAATTCATGTCCCATAAGTTTATTATCTTTAGCTAAGGGGTCATCTATCCCCTGCATCATATCCTCATTAATTTTTCCTCTACTAAGCTTCCAATCATAGGCTCTGGATATGCTATCATATTTCATTCTTCTCTCTATAGCTTCTTGCCTTTCCACATTTGTGATGAAATCATCAGGCATCAATGGAACATGTTCTTTGTTGGCAAATGCACACTACAATGAGACATTGTAGGTGATTGAAGGTTTTTTCATTGATGCCAACCTTACAATCCTATGACACTAGCAAGACAATCCACCGACACTAGCAAGGTTAGACTTTACACCGGCACATAGACCACCGGCACCGGCAGTGAAAGGAAGCATACTGGCACAAAGGCCGATAGGAATTTTGTTTGTAATATATTTTGTTTATTATTGTAAAATAATTGTAAGCCGACTTGGCAGATTGTAAAATGACTCTTATATATAAGAGATCATCGTAGAACATTTTAGGAAGGAGATAGGAAGGTAATTAGGCAAAATAAGGCAGACCTATTATGTGAATTATAGGTTAAGGGTTAATGTAAGAAGCAGAGCAGAAACCGGTACTGGATCTAGCATAGTAGATACTATTTTGAAGAAGTTCAAGACATTGGATTTGCATAATCCATTCTATAATTCAGTGAGACTTCCCATTTTGTAATTGAGTAGTGAGCTCTAGGCACTTGGCCTTCCTACATGTGCAGGCCCCTATTGTAGCAGTAATATTCTCTTATTGGCCAGTAAGTGAATATTGTGGGTCACAAATCCCACCGAGGTTTTTTCCACACCGGGTTTCCTTGTTAAAATATTTTGTTATGGTGTGCTTTTCATGTGGTTGATGTTATCTCTATTTATTGCATTACTTTTTTTTTACTGGTATACAGTATTAATATGTTTTACATGTTTTAAGTTAAGAAATTGCTTTAACTGGTCAGATATTGATTCACCCCCCCCCGCCTCTTAGTATCTGTGGGAATCCTAACAATTGGTATCAGAGCTTGGTCCTCTATTTTCAGAAGCCTAAGAACTTTAGGAAGATCTTGACACCGGTAGAGATGGATAACTTGATGAAGCAATTTGAAGGAGCTCTCTTAGACTATGATGCAGAAAAGTTGAAAAATATCAAACTTGAAGATGACCTAAAAGCTGCACAGGATATTATTCAAGCACTTTAGGAAAACCTTACCATTGCAAGAAACAAGAGAAGAGAACTTTGTGAAAAGATGCAATTTGAGAATGATAAAAAAGAAACTCTTAGTGATTTGATAAACAAGCTAAAACAAGAGAACATGACAACAAAGAATGAGATGCAGGATATGACTATGAGATTTTGTAAAGAAATTGAAGATAGAAAGAAGAATGAAGTATACTTGACTAGAAGACTGAATGATGCTGCAAATGAAAATACAAGACTTAGTTATGAAAATGATCTGTTGAAGACAGATATGATGCATACATAGAATGAATCAAGTGAACTCATGAGACAGAAAAAATCTTAAAAAGAGAACTGGATATTGCAAATCAACACAAAGAAAAATTCAAGAAAAGCTTAGAAGAACTTGGTGACTTGTTGAAGAATCAAAAAGCAAATGGTGACACTAATGGCCTTGGCTTTGAAGTTGGTGAAAGCTTCGGTACTGCAAACACAGAGGATCATAGAAAACCGATAAGACAACCTACTGCCTATAAATTTAATGGAAAATGCTTTAACTGTAACAAGCATGGTCATAGAGCAAATCAATATATATCTAGAAATAATCAGGATACCAATACACCCACCGGTCAATGTTCAAAATGCAACAAAGTTGATCATAATTATGAAAATTGCAGAATGAATGTAAGATGTTATGTTTGTGGAAGATTTGGACACTTATCTAATCAATGCAAAACACAAACCGGCATAGGATATGGAAAAGCTATTCAAAAAAATAATGTGCCTTGTTATGCCTGTAACAAAATTGGACATATTGCTAAATTTTGTAGAAGCAAGTCCTCACTAGTAAATAACAAAGGTCCTGGTTTAAAAGGTAAAGAAAAAGTTGAAGAAGTAAAGAAAGAATTCTCAAAAAAATGGATTAAAAAGTCAGACCTAAATGGTGTTGGTAATGCTCCTCTACCGGCAGAACAGAGTAACAATCCACCGGCAGGAGACTCTTCATCTAACTGAAGAAAATTACTTGAGGGTTTGGCAATCAAATGTAAAACATGCTATTATTCCCTTAGTTAATGGTGTGAAGGTGAAATTACCTCTATACTGGCAGATAAGTTAAGTCATCACTTAACGGACATCAATGTCAAATTCATTAGCATGATTATAGGCTATAAAACCACACATACAAATAGGTTAAATTTAGTTTCTAGCTTATGCATAAAAAGTGCCTATGACATGGTGAAGGATAATGCAAAAATAGATGTGTGTGAATGGTTGTTGAAGGATGAACTGATTGATAATCTTGGAAAGATAAAGAAAGACAAAAAGGGGACATTTAGATTTGGAAACCTACTTGTTTGCTTAATGCTACACACAACAAAATAGGTGCCCGGTATCGATAACAAGAATCTTGGTTTTGATATACTGATAGGCAAACAATTGTCTGATTTACTAAACAACATGGGTGAAAATAGAGAAAAGAATATAAATGAGTACTTTCAAGCATTAAAGGCCCAGGTGAATAATAGAGTCAGATTATCACAAGCAATTATAAATAAGTATAAGGATGAAATATGCTTTGTCATTAAGAAGGATGAGATTTGGATGGAAGCAGTTATCCCAAGAACCATTTGGGTTACTAAGATGGGTTATGAAACTGATGATCACATAATAGAAACATATGAAAAAGCCCTTCTAGAAGCACCCAAGGAACCTAAAGAAGAGGTATTTGGTAGTGTTGAGACCATTGAAAAACAAATCCAATCAAAGAAAAATGTTAAGAAGTTTGAAGCAACAAGAAGAGGATCTAGGCAAACAAAGGCTATCAAAGAAGATGTACTTAAACAAACTGGTATTACTAAAGAGGAGTTAGAAGCACTACAGCCAAAAAATCACCTTTCACTGGTAGCAACTTCTTCAGAAAGTGATATGCTAGCCGCATTCAAAAGAGTTGTGAGGAAAAAAGAACCTTCACCGGTATCTACACCTTCGCCTAGAAGAACTAGACAAAAACAATAGGTAGTAAGGCCCCCGGCTAAGAAGATAACTCCAAGAAGAAAAAGTTAACACCCAAGAAGAAAAATCAACAAAATAATGCCGCAATTGACAAACTACTGGAAGAAATAACAGAGGATGGAAAGCTTAAGAACGTCAACAAATTATATAATTCATTATCAGTTGATGACAAGGAGAAAGTTGAAAAAAGTGTAATTCTACACTTGGGTATCTACAAGAAATTTCTAATGCAAGTTGTAGATGAATTACCAGTTGAACTGTTTAAGAGACTTGAAGCTAGAAGGCAAGTTGTTGTAGAGCTTGATAAGAAATTAAAAGTTGAAAAACTTCTAGCTGTTTATCTTGTTAACTCATGAAAGGAGATAGATTATCTGATTGCAGAAGCTAACCGGCCAGTATTCTCAATTGCACACCAGCATATAACACTTATATTTGGTAGAGTAAATGAGGTTGCAGAGGAAACTGCAAATGCATGGGACATATTCCTTGTTGAGAAAGAAAAGCAGGAAGAGTATAGAAATCCCAAACCTATCAAAGTATATCAGAAAGATAAGGACAAGGGAAAAGGCATGGTTGGTGGACCTTCGAGCATAAAAATAACAGATAATCTACCCCCACCACCTTTGGTTACTCCACCGGCAGTTACTTCTAACAAAAAACCAGCTAGTGAGAGCATGGACATACCACAAGAGGACACAAATCCTAACTCTGAGGTGTTATACATAGTTGACATTGATACTCAAAAAGTTAACATTACAGTAGATAAGGACACAATTGGAAAGATAGATATGGCTAGTGAGGCACCAGTGACATGCAACATAGAAGGTAAACCAACAAATGATAAAGAGAAACAAGCAGAGCAACAGTCAGAGCAACAGGCTCCATCATAGCAACAGGTTCACACAGAGTCAGTGCCACCGGCAATACCTAAGCAAGATAAACCTTTGCTTAAAGAAATGTAAACACAAACTGACCTACCAGAGGTCACCACAATCAAGGAAATTGCTCCCATCGGAGGAATACAGAGTGTTGGCTCTTCAACTGGAGGATTCAAATCAACTAATGTTACAGAAGTTCTTTTGGACTCCATAAAGAAAATGATAGTTTGTAGCTCACAAGCTTACAAGGCTATAGATGACACAATTCCAATTTTGAAAATGATAGCTCCAAAATGTAATGTAGATAATAAGGATTCTTTGAGTCAACTTGACACTTTATCTAAATATATTACTAAAAACAATGTGACAGTAGAAGAAATAAAAGAGGAAGCATTCAAGGAGAGATTAGAAAAGGAAAAACACAAATTCTTTGAGGAAGAAATAAAGAAGTGTACAAGGTAGTTTGACACACTTCTACCGGAAATGTGTAGTACACTGAAGGAATTCAAAACTTTGTACAGAGACACATGCAAAACTAACTTTTGATAGTTGATATAGACAGGAAGATTAGAAGGATACAGGAAGAAATAAATCAACTTGCTGACAATTTCATTAATTCATCTGATTCATTATCAGTTTTTGAGCAAAAGATAACAGGTTTTGAGGATGAACTCCTAAAATTTGAAATAGAAAAGGAAAGGATAAAAAGTAAGGCACAGATCTTAAATGGAGACTTAGTCCAAAATTGGACTATCTCACCTCCTCAAGGAAAGAAATATCTGATGCCTTGATTCAAGGACAAAAAACATTGGCAGAGCAAATGCAACACCTCACCGGTATAGTTCAAAGGATAGAGGCTGCAATAAAAGATAGCAAAAAGTTCCTTGAGAGCTCAAATCTAGTTTTGGCAGATCTTTTTCAGATTGTAACCAACCGGTTACAAGGGTGAAGTAGGAAACCACACTCTATTGACACTTTGACAACCTTTGTCATTGATGCCAAAGGGGGAGTAGTGGTATGAGAAAAATAATCGACAAAATGACTCATCAGCTCAGGGGGAGCACACAGTTTTGGTATTATTCTTGGACTTAAATTTTTGGATACAATTTTTGGATTTTTCTCATGAGCGTTTCTATCAATTCCAAAGGGGGAGATTGTTGGTAAATGCACACTCCAATGAGACATTGTATGTGATTGAAGGTTTTGTCATTGATGGCAACCTTACAATCCTATGACACCAGAAAGACAATCCACCAGCACTAGCAAGGTCAGACTTTACACCGGCACACAGACCACCAGCATCGGAAGTGAAAGAAGCATATTGGCACAGAGGCCGATAGGAATTTTATTTGTAATATATTTTGTTTATTATTGTAAAATCATTGTAAGCCGACTTGGCAGATTGTAAAATGACTCTTATATATAAGAGATCATTGTAGAACATTTTAGGAAGGAGATAGGAAGGTAATTAAGCGAAATAAGGTAGACCTATTATGCAAATTATAGGTTAAGGGTTTATGTAAGAAGCAGAGCATAAACCGGTACTGGATTTAGCATAGTAGATGCTATTTTGAAGCAGTATAAGACATTGGATTTGCATAATCCATTCTGTAAGTCAGTGAGACTTCTCATTTTATAATTGAGCAGTGAGCTCTAAGCACTTGGCCTTCCTGCATGTGCAGACCCCTATTGTAGCAATAATATTCTCTTATTGGCCAATAAGTGAATATTGTGGGTCACAAATCCCACTGAGGTTTTTCCCACACAAGGTTTCCTTGTTAAAATATTGTGTTATGGTGTGATTTTCATGTGGTTGTTGTTATCTCTATTTATTGCATTACTTTTTGTTTACCGGTATATAGTATTAATATATTTTACATGTTTTAAGTTAAGAAATTTCTTTAACCGGTTAGATACCGATTCACCTCCCCTCTTAGTATCTATGGGAATCCTAACATTCTCTATCTCTTAGCTTTTGTGATGCTTTTGCTTCTCTCATATACCTTTTAGGATTGAAGTTTGATATAGGATCACCTTGCACCATCTTTTATTAACCTAATTTATTCTGCAATAAACCATAGCTTCTTGAAATTTTAACAATAATGTATGAAAAAACCAGTAAACAAGGCACTATGGATTGCTTCCCATGATCTGTCAAGTGTTTAGCACTGGCTATCAATAATTGTCTAATAATATCAAGGCAAGCTTCTCTATTAGGCACTGTAATAGGCAGCAAATAAGGCTTTCCTTCAAACCCATACACCCTTATCGGAGTATAATCCAGAAAAAAATACCAATCTCCCCAATTATGTGTAATTGGAGTGTCTTCACATAACTCTTTTGGCTTGAGAAATCTCTGAATTTCTAGAGATATAGAATGATCACACGAATAACCTAGCAATCTATATAGTGTCTTAACGAATAATTCTTCAAAATGCCAATATGAACTATTGTTGTATCTATGGTCCCACGAAGATAATCGTAACTACACAGGCTTCCTCACTCCAACTTTATCATAAGCCCTAACACATAACCCATCTGGCCATAATCCTTTATCTTGTCCACTACAGAGTAATAAATGCATGAGAAAAGAATAATATTTGAAATGAACATTCACCATGTCTTCTTTCAACTTCCCCAAACCATGATTTACAACTTTAGATAAATAAGTAGCAAAATCAACTACCCTACGGTCCTTTGATTGCAAATCCATACACATTATCATAGCCATTATATCCATCAAGGGGGGCAGGGGGGGGCTTCTATTCCTAATACCTCAGCTACACAATAATATGTGTACTTGAAATAGGGGTAGGAAAGGTTAACATTAAAGGGATCTTTATCTCCTTCATCGAATGACACTGTCGATCCTACAGTTTTTGGTTTGTGGATAGGGAGTCTCCACCTCCTATATATATGTTTCATATTAAAATACTCTTAAGTAAGTTTGTTAGTTTCTATCTTTTCTTCAAATCCCCAATCTAATTCAAATACACTTTCTATAACCTCTTTGGCGATGGACACTATTGGTTTCCCCATATAATATTATATGGTTTTCATCCTGGGGTCATAATTGTTGGCTAGAGATTTCATAAGTTCAACATTTACAAAAACATTGGCTACTACCAATTTCCCCAAGTTCCATCTCTACAAATTATTTACAGGCTCTAGAGCATTTCTTTGCACATATCCAAAGATGAACAATTCATGCCCTCTGATCTCTATCCAAATGTCTCCCAAATTTTCTAACCTATCCTCCAAGCCCTTGTCATCTATTTTAATATTTTTGGACCGATGGCTCTAGGCAGGGAACTGGTCTAGTAAGTCTTGGTCTAATGGGAAACCTTCCTTCTTCTTCCTTTTTGGTTTCTCCTCTGCAGACTAGGTTTCCCTAGGTTTCCTAGCTCTAGTTTCTTAGATGAAGAGACTTTCATTATAATGAAACAGGTCAGAAATAGGGAACTTACTTGAACTTTTGGACCTTGTAATTTTTGTAAACTCTTTGTGAATTCTTCTAACCAACACTACCTGAGTTGTCCTCTTTCTTGTCATTTTTAGTACAATTTTACAGTAGTTTCATCAGTTATATCCACCTGTTATGTAATGGTCATGAACTCAATTGTTTTAAATTTATGATGATGGGACTTCATTTAATTCTAGAATGATTTCATGGCAAAAAGTAATTACTTCTTCTAACAATTTCTTTTCTCTTTCTTCGATACTCATTTATGACATGATTTTACCGTTTACTTCAAAGAAACCCCGTTCTTCGATAGTGTTCCTTTCTTTCTTATCAAAAGGTCTCCTTTCATCAAACTTACTTTTGTTTTGATGAAAGTATTGTTATCACTATTGTGCTTTAGGTCTTCATCGAATCATTGTTTTTCATCGAAATGGATCCCATTCATTTTTATTTCGAGTGATCAACTTCGATGTGAACCTTTTTTCGTTTCATCGAAACTTTGTTTTTTGATGAAATACATCCCATCGTTATACCTTGAAATAGTTTATCCGATACCTGAGTTCTATCAATGAAAAGTCATCGATGAGTGACCTCCATGTCTTACTTGATATTACTATGTCGATGGAACTTTTCATTTCGTCACGAGCCAAAAACCGTCCTTTGGCGACTGGCTTCCATCGATGACCTTTCACTTTATCGGTAAGACTTTAGACATTGGCCTAGTGATTTTTTGGTTCTTTGAAACTCACATCTCTTCGAAATGGTATCGTTGATGGTACTTCAATACATTTTTTGATAGAAACAATGACTTCGGTGAGTCCCTTTTGAGTCTTATTGTGGCTAGAATCCTTTCAATGATTCGTATTATCAAGGAAACATTTATCAACTTCTTTGATACAACAGATATATCTTTTCAGTGAGACTAAGTTTTTCGGTGAGAGTTTATTTGATCACCCGATTGTTGAATTTGGCTGATAAGAGTTGTGAACCTAATGTTGATGAAAATTCAAAGGTTTCTATAATAATTATTAAGGGTATAATTAGTCATCATTTTTTTTTTAATAAAACTTTTGTAACTTCAACATGAAATCAAGGATTATTATGATTATAAATATAATGCTCAATAGTGTCTTCATCACCAACTTCTCTGATGGATCTAGATTCATAATTGTGACTGACATCTCTACTTTTCCTCATAGATGGGTTAGAAATTGAAGCTCTAAATGTAGATTCATATTTCTGAACACTACCATCATAACCATTTAATTCAAAAGCAGTAAGCTTACCAATGATGGAATCAAGGGTTACCTTAGTTTTGTCAATTGACTTTAGCTCCTGAATGGCTGCAACTTAGAAAGCGTAGACCAGTAGAAGGTTTCTCAACACCTTACTAATTACTATGGCCTCCTTCACTTTACCACCAACACTCTTCATCTCACCAACTATCTCTTTGATCCTCTATCCATACTATTGTATATTCTCACCTTCAGCCATCTGCATGTCATCAAATTTTCCTCTTAGAATCTCTTCTTTGGCAATCTTCACATGCTCATCACCACTATAGACCTCTACAAGTTTTGTCCATACCATATAGGCAGTCTCTAGACCATATACATCAACATACTCTACATCAGACAAAGAACTGATAATAGCCTCTAGTGCTTGATTGTTTTTTTGTTGCTCTTTATTCTTATCATCAATCATAATCCCACTAGGTGCAACATATTGAGTACCAACATGTTCCCAGTATTGACTTCCTAGACTTGATATAAATTTTCATTCTATCACTCCATATTCTGTAGTTCTCTCTATTAAACCTCAAACCTTCCTTCTTCATCATGTTCTACAAGATCTTTACCTCAAGTTGTTAGGATTAGACCTTAGAGGACCTGAAATGCTCTGATACCAATTGATGGTATGATAAAAGAATAAGGATCTGGTCAACTACTAAAAGGCAGGGGGGGGGGTTGGTTAATCAGTAGATAGAAAACTAATATAAACTTTCACAATTCTCAAAAGCAACCTCTCAAAGCAAACTCAAAACTAACTGGTTTCAACACTGAACTTCAAATGCAATATTACTGACAAGTTAAACCGGTTGATTGTTATAACAGATTAACAGTAAAACATCTTTGAAACTCACAAAACCTTTTAAACCAAAACATCCAAATTCTTTACTAACATAAGTAAAAGCATATTTCAGATTGTTTCCAGTTAACATAACATATCAAAGTGGATTTAGCAGTTAAGCAATTCAACCATAAACATAACCACAAAAACATTGACCACTTGACACAATATTTTTGATGTGGAAACCCAAATGGGAAAAAACACGGTGGGGATGAATACCCACAAGTATTCTGAAATCTTTTGAAGTTCGCCCTATTAGGAGCCTAGCCTGATAAAGCTTTGCAAAAAGTCCCGTTAAGAACAGATCTTGTTACGGACCACTCAGTTAAGGGACTGACTATAATACCCTATTAGAAGCAATACTCTGTTAGGATTAACCTCAGTAAAGGATTTGAAATCCAAGCTAATGGACCACCTAGTTAGAGGATTTGAATAACACTAAGCTTTTAGGAGCTTATCGAGTTAGGGGATTAGACTGTTGTAATTGTTAGAAAACAAAAGGGGTTTTCTGATTTGTTTGAATAGCACTACACTTTCTTGTTCAGATCCTTTTTATGCTCCTATTTGCTGTTACACAAACTATAGATACACCATCCAGTTCAACAACCACCCTCTCTTACTCTCAACCAAAAATTGCCAACTCTACAGCAAAACAGCTCATCGACCTTATAAAAAAATCATTAGGTCAGTAACACATCACAAACCTAATTATCTCATAGAGATTACAAACAAATTGGTTCAAGTATGAGCATTGGATTACATAATAATCACATCACATCATTCAAGATATCCTCAATCGATCCTTGATCATTGCTTCATCGAACACTATAACTCATCATGCGATTTACATTACATGCAATGAACTTGCTCATTCCCAAGACAAAAACCATTAACTCTACACACCAAAACACATTTGAAACTCTTCTCATGCAACATGCGTACATTTCATAATCATTATCTCTCATCATTAGATCATAAACCAATACAACCGATTCACCAAACTTCATTGGTTAGGGTTTATCATATCAACAGGTAGGGTTTACTGGTTCATCTTTCCATTTCATAGCAATACTAGTTTCCTCTATAAATTCACCTATCGGTTGCAAAACAATATTATAACATCATTACCGGTTAATTGGCATCAATGACAACATAACATTTCATTAATGCAATCATCATGCAAATGCCAACAACGGCCACCCAAATGCAATGGTGAGATCAGATCTGGTCTAGGACACCTCTAAAAGATGTTTCTCCTCAGACCTACCTCTTGACCTCCTTCAAAGATGCAATCAAATCTCTCCAAGGCTATGCAATGGTGCTCCAACCACTCTGATAGCATGTGATATTATGCTTGAAGCGACCAAGATCAAAGAGACCAAAAGATAGCACAATGCCTAGAGAGATAAAATATGGGACAAGAATAAATTGTATTCTCATCAACATGCAAAAGAGAGATATAGAATCATGACTAGGAGACAAGAGCACACAATGATGACATGTGGCTCAATGAGATGCAAGGGTAGGTAGGGGTAGGTAGGAGAAATAGTAAAATATTCCATATTAGGTGGATCACCAACCGAAGGTGGAATTATCACTCCACAATAAGTGGATATGATAAAGTAATAACAAGATCACACCATAAAAGGTAGCAATTCTCCTACATACACTCCCAATGTATGCACATCTCTCTAAGTGTCTCATATGCAAAATACAATGTTATGCATATACCTAAGTAAACTTAAGTGTAATTATATCTAAGAAGAATAAATAATTACACCAAAAAAAGGCTTTACCATCAGGAACCATCCTGGAGGAGAACACCCTTTTTAAACCTTTTGTAGAAATTATTAAATTTTCTTGTTATACATATTGTCCTAGATCCTAAAAGAAATTAGTTGTGTATGACAATATTGGAAATAATCCCAAGTACCCCTGACTAACTTATCATGTCTCAAAGCTTTTGTATGAACAACATATCTGTAGTAGCATTCAAGATAGATCTTTCTTGGATTCAAATGGATTTTCGAGGACTCCTGTAGCCTATTCTCTATTATATTAGCAAATTCACATTAGCTTCTATAGTTTGCCTAACATCCCATCTATAGACATACACAAATTGTGGGTAGCTTGATAAATTAAATTTTTTACTTGTTTATCTATCTATCGTAAGCTCTCAATATTCTATATAATGTTTGGCTTTATATTTTGAATCCACTCTCTTGTAAGTGTCTTGCTCAGTAGAGCTGTTAGAAGTTTAATGTATAAGAAAATGTGAAAATCTGTGAATTATGTAATGTTTGTTTGAATGAACTAAAGTTCAAGTAATGGAAAGATAATATTGTAATGTTTTTCTTAATTAATGTAATGTCTATTTCAATATATGCTCTTCCTGTTTCAAATAAATGGTATCAGAGCCATGTAAGTCATGTTTACTAGGAGTAGGTGATCACTATGAAGATTCTATTTGTATTACTGTCTAAAATATAAGATGATGAGTTTCAGACAAAACCATGGGAATGGATTTTAAATATAACACATTTGATGAATGAGATTTCAAGGCTAGGGTGTTAATAAGGTCATTGTCCTAGCTGAAAAAGAGTAGAAAGATCTAGGAGAGTCTTACAGTCTAAGAAAAGTCTAACTTCTAGAAAAAATAGTTTGTTGTAGTGGGTGAAGTTGTAGGTGACAAAGAAGCCATGTGCAGAAACATGAAACATAAGGTACAACTATACTAAAAAATGATGGTGATTGAGGAAAAGAAAGAAAGCTAAGACAAAACCACATGGGCCTATATAAAGTCTTCCTAATTTTGAGGATTCAAGGGATGAAAATAATTTTGTTTGTTAAATCTACCAGCCAAACAAATGAACAACTTTCTAAAGTTAGTGTACTCAAAGCATAAGGATTTGCAAGCAAAGAAATAAGGGATGTTTTGAAGAATACTGTCAAAGTGATATGTGTGCACCTGATTTGTTAGGAGCCAACAAAACAACAAGCAAACATCAAATGCACCCATGAAACATTATATCAAGGAATATGAATGAAGAAAACATGTTCATCAAACCAAAATTGCTAAAAACCATCTCATGGTCCTCTATCTCCAAGGATCCTCAAGATTCAAGGTGGCCCTCACTTGGAACAGAACTTGATCTTTAAGATGATAATCTAAAGAATGAGATTGAACGGATGAACTAGAATCAAAATAGATGCAACTAAGATCCTAGTGATTAGATGAAAAGCTATTGATATGAAAATATAAGATGGAGGTGTATTTCCAAATTGAAAGATTAAGTGAGGTAATTAAACTAAGATGAAGATGAGAATGCTATAGAATTGATATGAAATTAAGCTAAATGATTGATCTAAAACATGATATAATCTAACTATGATGTAATTAGGATGGCCTAAATGCTTGAGAGATGCACAATGAGAGCTCCTTGATAACTTGCAAAAAAAACTATAATATGGATGCATGAAAGTGGGTATTGGGATCCTTTGATATGAGACAAGGGCTCATATTATAGAGTTGAAGGCTTGAAAACCAATGGTCAGGATTGAATATTGATCAAGGGCTAAGATTGAAAAGGAAATGTGGTCCCACATTTGAAGGCTTAGCCTTGTGACAAATGTCACAAGGGGAAGAGGTGTAAAGGTCAATGTGGTCCCAATTTGAACACTTAGCCTTGTTTTAAGTGTCACAAGGGGAAGAGGGTGTAAACTAGGTCAATGTGGTCCCACATGTGTGAGCACATCTTGGGAAGAACAAATGTCCTAGGAAAAATGGGGATATGTTCTCACACACGTGTGAGAAACCTTGGGAGGAACAAAGTGGGTTAATTAGGATAATGAGAAGATTAGATAGGTTCTAGAAGGATATTAGCATGCTAATGAGGAATGTAGGAGAATGCAAGTGGAGGAAAATAGGTATTTTAGATCAAATAAAAGATTTATTTTAGCCAAAAGAGGTGCAAGTACAGGGGGTATTTATAAATAAATAATGATTTATTTAAATGTAAAGAGATTTTTAATTAAATGTAAATTTAATTAAAAGGGAAAAGGCTATTAATTAAATAAATAATATTTATTAAATTAATTGGGTAAAGAGTACTTAATCAAACCTTAATTTAATTAATGGGTTGGATGGGAAGAAAGGGTAATTAATCAAATCTTTAATTTGATTAGTAAGTCAATTAGAAGAATATGGATATTAATTAAACCTTAGTCTAATAAATGATGATTGAATGAATAAAATTCATTTAATTAGTTGTGCAAGTTTTCGGTGTCTACATTTTCCCCCTCTTTGAAATGACATGTGACCACATGTTGATTCAAAAAAAAATTCTCGATATGTCTCCAAAATTCTCGATATGATGTTGCCATCAAAATTGTCGATATGAAAAGTCGATATGAAGTTGGTGTCAATATGAGACTGATATGAAATTGATGCCGATATGCCCCCTCAAGAGATAAATTGAGAAAAATTATGATTTTTGGGGCAGTGTCGCAATGCAGGACAATTTTCAATTTTTTGATTTTTTTGGAATTTTTAAATTTTTCCATATTTATTTGCAGATAAATTTTATTAAAAACTAATAGTGAAAAATGGTGAAGAGATAATATGGGAATAGAAAATACATGCTCCACATGTCCACCAAGGTAGGACAATCGCCTATGTTAGCATAGGCTATATAAACCCTCTAGGGCCCATTTCCACCTCATTTGTGCACTTGGCATTTGGACAGTGGAGCTTGAAGAGGAGAGAAGAAATGAAGCCCCCCTACCACAAACATTGATTCGACCGAGTTTGGCGGTTCCAGCGACTAGCAGAGTATGGCCCACTAGTAAGTTCAATTTTCTAACCCCCTTTGTGATTTTTTTAGCTAGATTTTCATGTTTTTAGGCTAGATTTTGAAAAAAAATTCTCATATGGTAGGTTTTTTTTATTTTTATTTTTTTAATCTTTTAGCACATTTGTGCCTTTTTGAAGTGCATATGTTGTATGGTGTAGTGCATAATAATTCTTCTATAGTGCATTCATTAGATGAAGTAGTGCATTTGTTGTACGTCTTAGCGCATACGTTGAATTGTGCAGTGCATATGTTGTAGCGCATATGTAATAGTTTGATGTTTTTTGAAAATTTTGAAAATTTTGACACATGCAAATTTGATTTTTAGGTTTGTTATGATGTTTGGCACCATGTCAATATGTTGGTATGTGTTGGTTACATCGATATTGAGTCTAAAAGTCAGTATAGGTTTGGTATAAATCTTTGGTCAATATGACTTAAGCCGATATGGGTGAAATTTGATTGTTAATAGGGGTCGATTATCGATATAGGTCAAATTTTGATATGGGTCAAAGTTTGATATGAATCAATTGTCAATATGGGTCAGTTGTCGTTATGGGTCCTAATTCGATATGGGTCAATTGTCGATATGGGTAAAACTGATTGTTGATATGAGCCAAACTTGATTGTTGATATGGATCAATAGGTCGATATGGGTCAAACTTGATTTTTGATAGGGGTCAATTGTCGATATGGGTCGATTGTCATTATGGGTCCTGATTCAATATGGGTCAAACTTGATTGTTGATGGGGGTCAATTGTCAATATGATACTGGTTTTCGATATGAGACTTGATTTCAATATGAGACTTGGATTTCTATATGAGACTTGATTTTGATATGACTCTTTGATTGCAATATGAGACTTTAATATATTGATTTTCAATATGATGCTTTGATTGCGATATGAGACTTTGATTAATTGATTTTTGATATGAGACTTTGATTGATTGATTTTCAATATGATGTTTTTATTACAATATGAGATTTTGATTGATTGATTATGGATTTTGCTAGATAGGTTAAGTTGAACCCATCTAGTTGTTAAGAGTGTCTGATTTGGAACTCTTTGTGTGATATCATGACTATCATCAATTTGATAGGTTCCCCTTTTTGATAGACATTTGATGCTTGATTCCTTAGAATTGGTGAAACTAATATGGTACTCATGTGTTGATATAGGCAGACCTAGGTGTTATACAACTTTGGGAGTGATACCCAAAGACACTCTCCTTACATAGTTGATTGACAGATGATGATCGAGTGGTGCTCAAGGCGTGTGGTTTGATTCGCCTATTTCTCATGCCTTCTTATCAGAAGAACAAATTTCTTTTGATGGCCTTAGTGAATCAGTGGCATAGTGAGAACAACACCTTTCACTTGCCAATTGGAGAGATCATTGTTACTCCTGAGGATGTCTATTAGATCCTCTAGATTTCAATCATTGGCGATCTTGTTGTCTATGAGGTGGAGGAGACTGGAGGGACTGATGTGTTGCGGGAGATTTTTGGTGATCCCTATATTGTTGGATACTTAGTGGGTTGATAGGAGAGGGTAGACAGATATAACCCTCTTCCATCAGTTCTAGTTGGTTTCCTTCTTCATGATAGGTGATGATATGGATTGTTAGTTGGATGGGGCCGTGTGCTTCGATGGATGGTATGAGAGGGTATATGTGTTTTGGCCCACTTATATCATGAGTTACATCAGATAGTATATGATAGGGATTAGGGGTCCAATCTAGTAGCAAGGTGTGCATTGCTTTAGATTTAGGCTTGGGAGCATCGAGCCATTATGCATTGCATTGTGTAGAGATCTCAACTGGTTGGGTACACTTATCTATACATGTATAGATAGGCAACTTCTTAGCTTATAATAGGGAAGCTAGAGTATTGGAGGCATGTATTAGATGACATGGATGTAGTGGTCTTGCACCCATATTTGGATTGTGAACCTTGGCCTGAGGATGTGACAGAGGTGCTAGTTTTGTTATAGAGCCAATCCTTGATTGGGAGGACACCCTATGTGGTAGAGAGGTTCCTTTTGTCATGAGTATATTGACAGTTTGGTAAGCCACAACTGATGCCTCAGGGGACAACCTTGTACGCCAGAGTGTACAAGTAGAGAGTAGAGTAGAGACCACCTTTAGATTATGCCACTACTCATGTAGACTTCTAATCTCTTCCTTTTGTTGTTTGAGATATGAGGCCTACAATGACTGATATGGGTATGCACCTAGATTATACCCTATATTTTGTGAGCCATCATTTCCCTCGATTAATAGGGCTAGGAGATTTGATACCACCACTAGAGGTGGTTGATGATGATAATGATGGTGGTGGCAATGGTGGACAACGAGGGGGCAACACAAGGTTGAGGTGTGGAGAGAGCTAGGAGAGGCTGAAGAGGAGATCAGGGAGTGGGTCGGGGCTAAGGATAGTTGGCCTGAGGCAAGGATGGTGGTGGGGATGGTGGTATAGATAGGAGAGGAGGAGGAGCAAGATCCAATGGGGTGAGGGGTAGGGGTGGTGGTTGGTGGTGGATACTAGGTTGTGGGGGCTTTGTAGAGGAAGAGGACATAGCAGCAGTGGGAGGTGAAGATGAGGAGGATAGTTTTGATGATGGATCCAATGAGGAGACAGAGCTAGAGGAGTTGGGTGGTTGGAGGATAGGATTGGGCGGCATGGGCTTTGATGAGGAGGAGGATGTGCAACAATTGGTATGACAAAGAAGATTAGATATGCCCCCACTAGCCACAAGACAGGTGATCTCTTCACAAATACCAATAGTACTAGTCTCACGGGTACCACGATTTCCATCAATTTGGATCACAATGCCCTAACATAAGAAATAGGCACATATAGTAGGATTACAATCCTTAGTGCAAAGACTTCAAACTAAGTTACTACAGGCACAAGGACAGATCACACAACTGCAGGCATAGGTAGCATAGTTGACTGTTGAGAGACATACAAAGATAGAGTGGTGAGGCCACATATAGGAGATAGTGTAGACAATGTAGCAGGCAGCCACATAGGGTGTTACAAGGGAAACCATCAGGAGTCTTATTGATCAAATAGAGTGGGCTTCATATTACAGGACTCCGTACTTTAAGATTGTGCTGCCAGATCAACGTGCCCCTAGTTATGCTACCAGTTCTCAGTGTGGGGGATCCCAAAGATGAGGAGGCAGTGAGGGTGTGATGGGTCCTAGGAGAGATCTTCCTAGTGGTGGTGCAGATGCAGGTTTAGGTGGCTCTAGGGGTAGGCAGTTGGATTCAAGAGGCAGTCACTCTTAGCCTCCATGATGATGATGATGATGTACCATAGATCATTGTATCTCTGATGATTCCCCCGAGAAGGATATTGTTGTATTTTGATTGATCTCTTTGATATGATATAAATTATTTCACTTATAGATGTTGATGTTTCTTGATTCATAGACTTTGTTATTGGTGTGATATCCAGGGACTTTGGACATTTATTGTTTCACTGATGATTTGTTCTGACTTGTATCTTTGATTTTCCTTTGGATCGGCAAGGGTCACACATGTGTATCATGATATGATAATAGATATGTTTCTATATGTTTATGGATGCCTTTGTTTGATGAACTAAATGATATGCATGATTTTATCTTTGATGATGCAGATGACGTGATCCTATGATCTATATATATATTAGGATTCCCAAAGATACTGAGAGAGGGGGGGGGGGGGGGTGAATAAGTATTTAACCGGTAATAAAACTATCTTATCTTATAACATGAAAAGCATATCAAAATTGTGTATCGGTAAACCAAAATTAATGCAGCAAGTAAGAACAATAAACACAACATAAGAACCACACCATAACACAATATTTTAATGAGGAAACCCGGTGTGGGAAAAACCTCGGTGGGATTTGTGACCCATAGTATTCACTTACTGGCCAATAATGGAATATTATTGTTTACAATAGGAGCCTGCACATGCAGGAAGGCCAAGTGCCTAGAGCTCACTGCTCAGTTACAAAAGAAGTCACACTGACTTACAAAATGGATTATATAAATCCAATGTCTTGTACTACTTCAGATTAGCATCAACTATGCTAGGATCAGTACCAGTTTAAGCTCTGCAATATACATAAACCTTTATCCAATATCTACCTTACAATTCACATATTCCTTCTATCCATATTTTAAATGTTCTATAATGATCTCATACTTATATGAGTCATATTACAATCTACCAAGTCATCTTACAAAAGATTTTACAATTAATTACAAAATATAAATACACAAAATTGTTGTCAGCCAGGGTGCCCGTATTCTTCTTTTCAGTGTCGGTGTAGAGTCTATCAGTGCTGGTGCCTGTGTCTACCTGCCGGTATCACATGATTGCAAGGTTGCCATCAATGACAATACCTTCAATCACCTACAATTTCTCATTGGAGTGTACATTTTCCAACAATCTCTGCCTTTGGAATTGATGGCAACACTCATGAGAAAAATTCAAGAATGTATCAAAAATTTGAAGTCCAAAAATCTTGCCAAAAATTGTATGTCCAAAAATGTGTTATCAAAATTGTATGACAAAAATGTATGCTCCCCCTGAGCAGATAATCTCTACTTTTGGATTTTTCTCATCTCTACTACTCCCCCTTTGACATCAATGACAAAGGTTGTCATTCACTATTAGTGGAGTCCTGCTTGGATTCTTGTAACCGGTGGGTTACAATCTGAAAAATATCTTTCGAAACCAAATTTAAACCATTAGTGAATGATTTGCTGTCTTTTAGTGCCTCTTGAGTTCTCTGCACTGTACCAGTGAGTATGTGCATTTTCTCTTTTGATGTCTTCAGTCTGGGAACCAGAGCCTTAGATATTTCTTTTCTCAAAGAAATGAGGTAATCTAGTTTTGGACCAAGTCTACATTTCAAGTCCTTTGCTTTATCCTTTATTCTTTCTTTGTCCTTCTCTAACTTCTTGATTTTCTCTTCTAGCTCTGCAATCTTCTTTTCTATCTCCAAAAATGAATCCAATGTACCTATTAGATTGTCAACAATATTGTTAATCTTATCTTGTGCTTTGCTGATTTCCTTGTTTAGGTCTTCTATCAAAATATTTGTTTTACAAGTGTCTCTATATAGTTGCTTGAAGTCAAAAATCGTCTCTCCAAGTTCTAGTAATAATATGTCCATTTTCTCTTTGTTTTTCTTTACAATATCCTCAAAGAATTTCTCTTTTTCTTTAATCATTCTTTCCTTGAATGTGTCTTCATTTATTTGATCAATAGTCAATATGCTACCAGTGATGAACTTAGACAATGTGTCTAGTTGACCTAAAGAATCCTTATTATCAACAATGCACTTTGGTGCTATCAATTTAAGAATGGGAATGGTATCATTAATAGCCTTATAGGCTTGTACATTACATTTTGTGATCTTCTTTATTGAATCCAATAAGACCTCTGTCCCATTTGTAGGCCGAAATTCTGACATTGAAGTACTAGATGTTTGCCCAACTATTTTCACAATTTCCATGCTACTGGTTGTAGTAATAACCTTGCTTGTTTTGACCTTTGGTAGATCAGTCTGTGTTTGCATTTCTACTAGTAAAGGCTTGGGCTTTTCAGTTTTAGCAGGTGGCATTGTTTCTGTCTGAACTTCTATCTCAACCTATACCTATTCCATCTGTTTCTCTGAGCTCTCAACTGCTGGTTTCTCAGATGTAGTGTTTGTATGTATTGTTAGTTTCTCTGTATTTACCTTTGATTGTTTTACAGTTTCATTTACTAGTGCTTCAAATGATTTCCTAGTAGTAGCCTTTGTCGATTTCTCAGTTTCTGAAGGCTTTTCTATGCTTATATTTACCTCAACATCCGCAGTCAGTGACTCAGTAGTCACATCTTTGCTCTTATCCTCAGTGGTTTCTTTGTTAACCACAACATTTACTTCTTGAGTATCTATATTTACAGTGTACAAAATTTTAGACTCAGGATTTGTATCCTCTAATGGAGTCTCAATACTCTCAGTGGCCGGTTGATTGTCAGTAGTATCTATCGGTGGAGTATCTAAAGGAGGTGGGGGCATATTATCAGTTATTTTAAGGAGTGGAGGTCCACCTACGTTACCTTTCCCCTTATCCCTATCCTTTTGATATACTTTAATAGGCTTTGGTCTTTTTAATTCTTCCTCTTTTTCTTTTTCTACAAATAATATATCCCATGCATCTACTGTTTCCTCAGAGACTTCATTCACTCTACTAGCCATCAATGCTACATGTCGGTGAGCAGTGGAGAATACTATCCGGTTTGCTTCATTGATTAATTGATCAATGTCTTTCGGTGAGTTAACTCGATGTATTGCAAGCAGTTTCTCAATTTTTATTTTATTATCCATCTCAACGATGGCTAACCTTCTAGCTTCTAATCTCCTATATGGATCATTTGGTATTTCATCAACAACTTCCATAAATTTTTTTTTGTATATATCTAAGTGTAAAATTACACTATTCTCTATGCTTTCCTTGTCATCTACAGCTAGTGTGTTGTATATTTTGTTGATGTTTTTCAATTTTCCATCTTCAGTAATTTCGCTCAAGAGTTTATCTAGTGGAGAAATATCTTGCTTTACCTTCTTTTTCTTAGGAGTCAACTTTTTCACTGGAGGCCTCACTGCCTGTTGTTTTGGCCTTGTTTTCCTGGGTGAATTTGATGGTACCGGTGAGGGTTTTCTTTTCCTTTCCACCCTTTTGAATGTTGCCAGTATATCACTCTCAGAGGAAGTTCCAACCGGTGAAAGATGAGCTTCTAGTTGAAGTCCTTCCAACTCATTCTCATTTATACTAGTTTGTTTCAAAACATCTTCCTTAATTGCCTTTGCATGCCAGGTTCCTTTCCTTGTTGTTGCTTCAACTTTCTTAACCCTTGACTGAATTCCACTTTCAATTGTTTTTGCATTTCCAAAGACTTTCTTAGTGGGTTCCTGTGGAGCTTCAAGGAGGGCTTTTGCATAGGTTTTTATGATGTTATCATCTATTTTATAGCCCATTTCAGTTACCCAGATAGTTCTAGGAACAACTGCCTCCATCTAGATTTCATCTTTCTTGATTAGAAAACAAATTTCTTTCTGATATTTGTCCACAATAGTTTGTGACAGTCTTACTCTAGTTTTCATTCGAGCCTTGAATGCTTGAAAATGCTCATTTAAGTTTTTCTCTTGGTTTTCTCCCATGTTGTTCAGTAAACCCAATAGTTCCTTTCCTACCGGTATATCAAAACCAAAATCCCTTCTACCAATACTAGGTACTTGTTTAGTTATGTACAACATTAGACAAAAGGGCAAATTTCCAAATCTGAATGTTCCTTTCTTATCTCCTTTGATCTTCCCCAGATTGTCTATCAATTCATCTTTGAGCCATTCACACACATCTATTCTAGCATTATCATTTACCATGTCATTGTTAGTATTCCCAAAGACACTGAGAAGGGGGGGGGTGAATCAGTATCTTACCGGTTATATAAATTTACTTCAATTAAAACATGAAAAGCATATCAACACTGTCTACCGGTAAACAAAAATAGTGCAGTAAACAAGAATAACAACAACCACAAGAAAACACACCATAACATAGTAGTTTAATGAGGAAACCCGATGTGGGAAAAACCTCAGTGGGATTTGTGACCCACAATATTCACTTACTGGACAATAAGTGAATATTACTCTTACAATAGGGGCCTGCACATGCAGGAAGGCCAACTGCCTAGAGCTCACTATTCAATTACAAAATGGGAAGTCTCACTAACTTACAAAATGGATTATGTAAATCCAATGTCTTGTACTGCTTCAAAATAGCATCTTCTATGCAAGATCCAGTACCAGTTTTAGTTCTGCTTCATACATAAACCCTTAACCTATAATTCACATAATAGGTCTGCCTTATTTTGCCTATCTAATATCTTACAAATGTTCTATAATGATCTCATACATTTTACAACTTTCCAAGTCGGCTTACAATGTTTTTACAATAAATTACAAAATATATTATAAACAAAATTCTTGTCGGCCTGGGTGCCGGTATGCTTCCTTTCACTATCGATGGTCTATGTGCCAGTGTAGAGTCTATCTCTGCTGGTGTCAGTAAATTGTCTTGCTAGTGTCATAGGATTGCAAGGTTGCCATCAATGAAAAAACCTTCAATCACCTACAATATCTCATTGGAGTGTGCATTTGCCAACAATCTCCCCCTTTGGCATTGATGGCAACACTCATGAGAAAAATCCAAAAATTGTCATCCAAAAAGTTTCTGCCAGAATTGTCTTACCAAAAATTGTGTACCAAAAGAATATGTACTCCTCTTGAGATGATGAGTCATTTTCTAATTATTTTTCTCATTACCACTACTTCCCCTTTGACATCAATGACAAAGGTTGTCAAAGTGTCAATTGAGTGTGGTTTCCAGCTTCATCCTTGTAATCGATTAATTACAATCTAAAAGAGGTCTGCCAATACAAGATTTAGGCTCTCAGTGAACCATTTGCTATCCTCTAATGAAACCTTTGTCCTCTAAATTGTACCAGTGAGGTGTTACATTTGTTGTGCCAGTGTTTTCTGACCTTGAATTAAAGCCTCAGATATTTCTTTTCTTAAGGAGGCGAGGTAGTCCAATCTTGGACTAAGTCTCCATTTGAGATCTTTTGCCTATCCTTTTCTCTTTCCAACTTTAGGAGTTCCTCCTCAAAACCAATTGTTTTCTGCTCAAAAACTGATAGTGGTTCAAATGAATTAATGAAATTATCAGCTAGCTGATTTATTTCTTCCTGTACCTTGCTGATCTTCTTGTCTATATCTACTGTCAAAAAGTTAGTTTTACATGTATCTCTGTACAAAGTTTTGAATTCTTTTAGTGTACTACATAGTTATGGTAAAAGAGTATCAAATTGTCTCAAACACTTCTTTACTTCTTCTTCAAAGAATTTGTGTTTTTCCTTCTCAAGTTTCTCCTTGAATGCTTCCTCATTTATTTGTTCAACTATCATAATGTTGTTAGTAATATACTTAGACAATGTGTCAAGTTGATTCAAAGAATCTTTATTATCTATATTGCACTTAGGTGCTATCATTTTTAAAACTGGGATTGTGTCATCAATTTCTTTGTAAGCTTGTGAGCTACACTCTATTATCTTCTTGATAGAATCCAAAAGAACTTCTATCACATTTGTTGGTCTAGAATCTGCAATTGAAGAACCAACAATCTATATTACGCCGGTGAGAGTAACTTCTTTACTTGTGGTGACCTCTGGTAGGTCAGTTTGTGTTTGAAGTTCTTTAAGAAAAGGTTTGGGTTGCTCAGCTGTTACTGGTAGCACTGTCTCTATATGAACTTGTTCCTGTGGGGGAGCCTGTTGCTCTGCCCGTTTCTCAATGTTGTCACCTGTCGGTTTACCTTCTGTGCTCCCTGTTGCCAGTGGCTCATTTGCCACATCTATTTTCCCTATTGAATCCTAATCTACCACAATATTGACCTTTGAGTGTCAATGTTCATTACATATAGCACCTTAGAGTCAGGATTTGAGTCCTCTTGTGGTATGTCCATACTCTCACTAGCCGGTTGATTATCATTAGTAACTACCAGTGGAGTATACAGAGGCGGTGGGGATAAGTTATCTATTATTTTTATGCTAGGTGGTCCACCAACCTTACCTTTTCCCTTATCCTTTTGATATACCTTGATGGATTTAGGGCTTCTATACTCTTCCTGCTTTTCCTTCTCTACAAGGAATATGTCCCATGCATTAGTTGTTTCCTCTTTTACCTCATTCACTCTACCAACCATAAGTGCTACATGTCAGTGTGTAGTTGAAAATAATGACTGGTTAGCCTCATAGATCAGTTCATCTATCTCTTTAGGTGAGTTTACACGATGTACAACAAGTAGTTTTTCAATTTTTATTTTCTTATCAAGCTCAATTATAGCTTGCCTTCTAGCTTCAAGTCTTTTGTATAGTTTTGCTGGTATCTCATCAACAACTTGCATCAGAAATTTCTTGTAAATGTCCAAGTGTAGGATTACATTGTTTTCAACTTTCTCCTTGTCATTAGCCGATAAAGTGTCATATAATCTGTTAATGTTTTTCAGCTCTGCTTCATACATAAACCCTTAACCTATAATTCACATAATAGGTCTACCTTATTTTGCCTATCTACTTTCTTACAAATGTTCTATAATGATCTCATACATATATGAGTCATTTTACAACTTGCCAAGTTGACTTACAATGTTTTTACAATAAATTACGAAATATATTTTAAACAAAATTCTTGTCGGCCTAGATGCCAGTATGCTTCCTTTCACTGCTGGTGGTCTATGTGTTGGTGTAGATTTTATCTCTGCTAGTGCCGGTAAATTGTCTTGCTGGTGTCATAGGATTGCAAGGTTGCCATCAATGACAAAACCTTCAATCACCTACAATATCTCATTGGAGTGTGCATTTGCCAACAATCATATGCACTTTTAATACATAGGCTAGAAGCTGAGTTCAACCTATTTGCATGTGTAGCTTTATAACCTAAGATCATGCTAATAAATCTAACATTTATGTCCTTCACATCATTTACCCTTAGATACCATTTATCAAAAGTTGCACCAGTTAGTTTCATCACTGTGTCATTTGAGATCTTCTTTGTTATGTTAGGTTTGCTACCGGTGGAAGGTAACCCTGTTACTGCCTTAATGGCCTCTTTGGTGATTTTGTGGATTGAATCCAGCTAGAAGAATTCACTATGAACTCTACTTAGCACAATCCTTATGATATCCTTGGGAAAACCCAGGACACTAAGGATTTCAGTGAAACCTAGGGTTTCCACAATCTTGTGTTCAGGTTTGATGTTTATAGATTCATCATAGATCACTGTCTGATACATATTCTTGATTTAATCATCACCCAATTTCTCTATGTGATAGTGTATGTATATCCTAGGGTCTTCAGCATATACTACTCCCTTAGGAATTTGAGAAAATGCACCTATGCTATCTTATTTCTTAGCAATTTCGGGAACTAGTTTGAATATAGGTCTAGGGTGCTTAATAACCTCAACAACAGTAGGATTTGCAATAAATTCAGGAGTGGATGAAGAAGCCATAGTTATAAATACCTCAATCTACCTTAAGGATGAATGCTTGGATGAATTGCTTCACTTCTTCGCTAGGAATGCCTTTGCTCAGGAATTTTTCCACTCTTGAAGATTTGAATGCTCAGTGAAATGAAAATGGAGTCAAAACACTTACTTTATAATGTTCTGATTGATTGAAAAATAGGTTTTAAGGACCCAAAACCATTACATCATAGTAAGAAAGAAAGCAGTGAAAGGAATAAAAGTCCACATACAGAGCAACTGGCCAAAAGACCAATGAACAGAAAGAATAGCTAAACAACAAAAAACAACAAAGAAACCAAGGAGACACTACATAGCAATTTTCTTTAGTAGATCCTCTTCTTTTATCACCAATTCATCATAGGTCGCCCCAACTACTTTCAGCTCCTCTAGGTCCTTATTCACTTTCTTTTCCTTCCTCTTGCCTCTGGTGCGGGTTCTGGGACCTTGGGCTTCCCCTGTTCCTTCAGTGTCCAGGTCAATTTCCTGGATTTCCTTGTCATCATCAAGCTTTCTGATGAGGGTATGGGTGTTATTGGCCAAGATTTTCAGAATGCTAAGGCTCTACTCTGCAATGTTCTTGAGGCACTCATCAATCTTTTCCACTTTGATGACTGTGTCCGAGAGCATTTTTTCACTAGTTTCCACCAGGGTTTTTCTGTCCTGTATCTCCTTTTCAATCTTCTCAAACCTGGGATTAAAGGTATCTCTGATGTCTTCCACTTTATCAATAGTGTTCTTAAGATCCTTGATATAATCGGCCATAGTATTCCCCTCTCCAATGTTAATGGTCTCCAGGATCAGGACTCTGTTGCAAAGTTTTTTTTACTCATCCGCCGCTTTCTTATACCCATCAATAAGCCATTCAATAGTTTTCATAAAACCATTCAAGGCCTCGAGAGGAGGGCCAAAAGAGGGAGTCACTTAAACTTACTTTATAATGTTATTTTCTCCAACAACCACATTTAATGTTTGCCAGTTAAGTTATAACTTAACTCATCTGCCGGTAATGAAGTAATTTCAACTATTTACCATCAACCGAGGAATTAATAGCATGTTTTTCAATTTGTTGCTAAACCCCCAAAGGAATTTCCTTGAGTTAGATGAAGAGTCTCTTGCCGGTGGAGTGTTACTCTATTCTGCCGATGGAGGAGTATTCCCATCAACATTCTAATCTGACTTTTTGATCCATTGTTTTGAGAATTCTTGCTTTACCTCTTCAACCTTTTCTTTACCTTTCAAACTATGACCTTTGTTGTTTGTTGATGGTGCCTTACTTCTATAAAATTTTGCAATATGTTGAATCTTGTTACAAGCATAACAAGTCACATTGTTTTTTCTGAATAGCTTTTCCATAACCTATGCTGGTTTGTGTTCTGCATTTATTAGATAGGTGTCCAAATCTTCCACAAACATAACATCTTACATTCATTCTACAATTTTCTAAATTATGACCAATTTTGTTGCATTTAGAGCATTGACCAGTGGATGTATTAGTGTTCTGATAATTTCTAGATCTACACTGATTTGATCTATGACCATACTTGTTATAGTTAAAGCATTTCCCATTGAATTTTTAATCATTAGGTTGTCTTACCGGTTTTCTATGATCATGATTGTTTGCAGTACCAGAACTTTCACCAACTTCAAAACCAAGGCCATTTGTATCTCTATTAGGTTTCTAGTTTTTCAGCATGTCATCAAGTTCTTCTAAACTTTTCTTGAATTTCTCCTTGTGTTGATTTGCAATAGCTAGTTCTCTCTCCAAGATTCCTTTCTATCTCATGAGTTCATTTATGTCATTTTGTGTATGCATCAGATCTATTTTCAACATATCATTTTCATGACTAAGTCTTGTGTTTTCATTTCCAGCATCATTCAATGTTCTAACCAAGTCATCTTCATTTTTCTTTCTATCTTCATTTTCTTTACAAAATCTCATAGTCATATCTTGCATCTCATTGTTCATTGTAGTGTTTTCTAGTCTTAGTTTGTTCACCAGATCATTAAGAGTTTCCTTTTCATCATCATTATTTTGCATCTTTTCATAAAGTTCTCTTCTCTTATTCCTTGCAATAGTGAGATTTTCTTGAAGTCCTTCAAGTTTGATATTTTTCACCTTTTCTGCATCATAGTCTGAAAGAGTTGTTTCCAATTGCTTCCTCAAGTTTTCCATCTCTACCAGTGTCAAGATCTTCCTCAAGCTGTTAGACTTTTGAAAATAGAGGACCATGCTCTGATACCAATTGTTAGGATTCCCAAAGATACTGAGGCGGGGGGGGGGGGGGGGGGGGGGGTGTGAATCAGTATCTGACCGGTAATAAAACTTTCTTATCATACAACATGAAAAGCATATCAAAACTATGCACCGGTAAACAAAAATTAATGCAGCAAGTAAGAACAATAACCACAACATAAGAACCACACCATAGCACAATATTTTAACGAGGAAACTCGGTGTGGGAAAAACCTCGCTAGGATTTGTGACCCATAATATTTGCTTACTAGCCAATAAGGGAATATTACTGTTTACAATAGGGGCTTGCACATGAAAGATGGCCAAGTGCCTAGAGCTCACTACTCAGTTACAAAAGAAGTCACACTGACTTACAAAATGGATTATATAAATCCAATGTATTGTACTCCTTCAGATTAGCATCAACTATGCCAGATTCAGTACCAGTTAAAGCTCTGCAATATACATAAACCTTTATCCAATATCTCCCTTACAATTCGCATATTCCTTCTATCCATATTTTAAATGTTCTAAAATGATCTTATACTTATATGAGTCATATTACAATCCACCAAGTAGGCTTACAAAAAAATTTACAATTAATTACAAAATATAAATACACAAAATTGTTGTCGGCCAGGGTGCTGGTATTCTTCTTTTTGGTGTCGGTGTCGGTGCCTATATCTTCCTGCCGGTATCACATGATTGCAAGGTTTCCATAAATGAAAATACCTTCACTCACCTAAAATTTCTCATTGGAGTGTGAATTTGCCAAAAATATATGTTTTGAAGATGATATGCTTAAGATTGTTTTGATAATGGTGCTAATGAATGTGTTTTGTAGGTGAATATGCTTAAATGTGTTGAATGTATGCCTTTCATTTTGCTATTAAGTGCAATACATGAATGTCCATGGATGTAAATGTGTTTAGCATGTTTTTGTACATTTTGTATCATTTTGATGATGTCATTTATCTTTCAAAATGTTCTTTTGATATGATATGGAAATGTTCATGTATGTGAATGCACTTGGATATTAGATGATAATGATGATGCAATTTGATTAGGATATGACATGATGCGAAATGTATCTCAAAAATAAGATGTAAATGTAATGCCACTAATGCACTCTTTAAAATGATATGAAAGTGTACCTGTAATTGAAAGTGATTGGAACATGATATGAATTGAGCTATGGGAATGTAATGGTAATGTGATTTAATGCAACTGTAACATGAAATGATAATGATAATGTACCTAAATACAAATTACAATGTCAATGATTATGCAGTGAATGCAACCTTAACATGATATGACAATGATAATGTAATATAAATGCAATCTTAACATGATATGGAAATGATAATGATAATGCACCTAAATTCAATCTTAATATGCATTCTCATTCTCAATGCTGCCCTCTGTTCTGATCAAATTGTCAGTGCTTCCCTATTTTTTTCATCATCGAGCATTGATTTGTTGAAAGTTGATACAAGCATCATGGTATAATTGAGCCATAAAGACTTGAGTATAACTTACATGGATTTTGATATTGCAAGACATCACAAGCATCAAGGTATAATTGTACCAAGATGACCTAAGTGGTGCTTGCATAAAATAGACAAGAGTTAACCTTAGTCCCATACAATCCAAAATGTCTTCATTGATATGTTGCCTGATCATGTCATAAGAAACATTTGTATAGTAGAAGGATTCACCCCCAAATAGTTGACAAAGAAAACATCACATTCCTTTCTTGCTTCTCTAGTATTTGAGACATCTTTCAGTTGCTCAGAAGATATGATAATAAAAAATCAACTGAAATATATTCTTATCAAGTAAAATATCTTGCAAATAGATCTTTTGTTCAATGGACATAAGTTCAAGTCCTTGATGTATACACTTGATGGTTGTGCTCTCATGTTACCATGTTCACTATTGGTCACTCTGATCCTTGTTGTCTTGCTACATGTTTGGTCTGGTGTTTAAACCCATAAGGTGAAATGTCCCTAATGAGGTCAGGATTTTTCCCCTTGCTGTCGATACTGCTTTGATATGGATATGTACACTGATCACCAAGCCATAAGGGGATATGATTTGGACAATTGATTCAGATAATCAAGGATAGTGACTACGCTAAGTATGTTTGGGATAATGTTGTGTGTACAAGTGTTCTGCGATGGCTATTGGTTTAGATCAAATGGAGCCAAAGATATGATATAGATAATGATAGATAGAGGAGTTGCTCTATCATAAATAGTGTCTATTGCCAAGTTTTCACCACTTGTTTTTATTGTACTTTTTAATTTGTTTTTCATTTTTTTATATTTTTCTTGATTTTTTAATTTTTTTTATGCCACAAGGTGCCTGTTTACTAGGTTTTAACCCTAGTGATAATTTTTTGATAATATATATTTTTTTCTCTTTTTGCTTGATCCGTGCATTGGATGACTCAAGTGTAGAATTTCTTCATATGGATGTTGTTGGTTGGCTTGTCAATCATGTCCCCTTCTGAATTTGATAACTGATATTCTCCCAATCCTTAAGCTTATATAATGATAAAGTGTCCCAACCAGTTAGATTCAAATTTCCCTTTCTTTTTCTAATCTTGTTGATTTTGAGCATCTTATTTTAGTACCAGATCACCAATTTTGAATGCCCTTGTACATTTTTTATTGATATGCCTTGAGATGATGGAAGGAACATTTTCAGTGTTCATCTAGTGACTCTAGCTCTTGTAGTCTGTTGACTTGATACTCTTCATCAGGAATGAGGCCTTTTAATGATACCCTGAGTGATGGAATTTCTACCTCAATAGGTAGGATAGCTTTTGATCCATAAACCAATGAGTATGGTGTAGCTCATGTGGGTGTGCAGATACTTATTCTATATGCCCAAAGTGCAAGTTCGAGCTGTACATGCCAATCTTTACCAACATTGTTCATTGTCTTCTTGAGGACCATTACGATTGTTTTATTTGAGGCCTTTCCTTGGCCATTCCATTGTAGATAATATAGTGTTGAAAAGTGATTTTGAATATGGAATCATTCACAAAGCTCTTGTACATCTTGATTCTTGAAAGGTCATCCATTATCCATTATAATAGATCAAAGAATTCCATATTGATAGATGAGGTAATTCAAGATGGAGGAAGACATATGTTTTCCAGTAACAGTAGTCAATGAGACTACCTCAATCCACTTTGTGAAGTACTCATTGGTTTTTATGATAAAATTGTGTCCATTTGATGAGGAAGGATGAATCTTTCCTACTAGGTTGGGTCCCAATTGGCAGAAAGGCCATGATGTAGGGAATGGCAACAGGTCTTGTGCTGACGCATGTATGAGATTACCATGAATCTGGCACTTAGTAAATTTCCTAGAAAAATGGTAGGACTCTTTTATCGACCAATAATATCCCATCCTTAGACTTTTCTTGGAAAGAGTAGGACCACTTGAATGTGTGCCACAAAGACATTTGTGGAGCTCATGTAAGGTGGAGTAAGATTCATTATGATCAAGGCATCAAAGAAGGGTACCATCAAGACCTCAATGATAAATCATATCAACAGTTAGGGTATACTGGGTTGCTTGGTGAATGAAGTTGCATTTCTGGTTACCAGATAAGTCTGCTGGAAGAGTATTGTCTTTTACATAGGTGTAGATCTTCCATTATAGGGGGGAATCAGAACCATCTAGGGTATAGATGACTTGGGATTCCAAATTTTCATAGGTGTGGGAAAACAATTGCTCTACTAGGAATTCATAATAATTATGTTTGTTTGGAATTTGTAGAAGTGAGGCAATGGTGGCCATTGCGTCAGCAACTCTATTGTCTAGCCTCAGAATCAGCTCAAATGTGATATGTACAAAGTATTTCTTAAAATCATCCACCATGCATTTGCAAGGCATCAACTTATCATCTTTTTTCTGATAGTCATCACTGATCTGATTGATAACTAATTGAGAATCCCCATAAACTTTCAATTATGTGATTTTCCACTCCTCTGATACTTTGATACCTGTTACTAGAGATTCATACTCAGTGATATTATTGGTGTAGGGGAACATTAACCTATAGGATCTCAGAATTGTGTGTTCTTTTGGAGTGACAAACAAGATGCTAACACCTGATCCATACTGTGTATAGTGATGAATAATGATGAACAGTAAATACCCAATAGGTACTGGGAGGGGGGGTGAACCAATACAGACAAAAACTTCTTCAACAACTTAAACTGCAAAGACTATACTAACTGGTAAACAATATCACCGATCTAAACCAAGGCACTATCGGTAAAACATAGTATGACTATAAAAGACATAAACCAGTAACACTTAGATCATCTCAAAACCTAATATCTCATCTCAACTTCACCCATATGCTTAAGCAAGTAATACATCAGAAATATAATGACCATTAGATCAGCTTGCATTACCACTTACCAGAAAATACTAAAACATCACATGAAAAAGCATCACACATAACACACTGATTTTTCACATGGAAACCCAACTGGGAAAAACCACAGTGGGGATGAATACCCACAAGTTGTTCTTGAAATCTTCTGAAGTTTTCTCTGTTTGGAGACTAGTCTGGTTAAAGACTTTACAATAGGTTCTGCTAGGAACCGATCCTGCTAGGGATCACCCGGTTAAGGGATGGCTAAATACCCGGTTAGAGGTTACCTTGCAAGAGGATTTGAAGAACTTAATGATTTTGAGTCACCCTGTTAAAGGATTTACAAAAATCCCATTAAAGTTGCCCAGTAAAGGGATTTTCCATTTGCTGAAATGGTTAGAAATCAACAGGTAATACACTAATTTGATACCAACATTTAATGTCAAGGCAGATTCACTTCAGTTTCTTTACATTTGCAATCACACTCAGCAAATATTTTCTTACTCCTTTGGTCTAGCAAGAATCACCTCACAAACATTCATTTGCCAACAACTTCAAATGAAAACCATCATTGACCTTATAGACAACAATTAGGTCAGTGGCAAAAACCTAAAACCCTAAGCATCTAGGTTAACAATATAGTCAATCCAATCCTGGTCATTTAATCACATTACATAGGGTAAAACAATCTTGAACAAATCTCAAGATGTTCTCCATCGTTTGTTCTTCATTGCTTCTAGACGTTGATAACCCATCATGCGCTCTCCACCATTTACTAAGATTTTGCACATTCTTGAGGTAGACAGAATCAATCTTCTTCATGCAAGATCCTCAAGGAAATCCTTCATGTGCACAAGGCCGACATGGCAACGTGATCTTAATCTTCATTCCAATGCTAACTCATCATAGGATGTCATCAGTCGAATCACACAGACTTGGAATGCATCAACCGGAAACCCTGAAGCTGAGACTACCAACCAACAATCATATCAAGTGAAACCCTGATACAAACTTTGCATATACTGGTTCATACTTCATCATACTGGTTCATTTTTTGCATATACTGGTTACCATCATATAGGTTCACTTTTTAGTTTACACACTTCAATATACTGGTTCACACTTTAGCATATTGACATCAATGACAATATACATTATCATCATGTCATCAAACTCTGCACATATGCCAACAATATCTCCCTTTGGCATTGATGGCAATACACAAAGATATCTCTACATCTTCTTCCATATTATATGTCTGCTTCACATATGTCTTCAATACTGCAGATATCTTCTCTGCTTCACATCTTCTCCCCCTTTGACAACAATGCTAAAGTGGAGGCACAAGCTTCCATGTTCCACTATGTTGCTCCCCCTGAGGAGTAGCATCCTTCATCACATCAATCCTGAAAAGATTTGACAATGCAATACCTGACTGATGTGGAGCACATACCTTTAGTTCACCTCTTGAAGGGGTAGCACCCCTAATTCACCTCTTAAATAGATAAATGTAGCCTTTGGTAGAGGCTTGGTGAATATATCTGCTAACTGCTCCTTACTAGAAACATGTTCCAATATAACCTCTTTGTTCTAAACTTTCTCCCTCAAGAAATGATACTTGAGCTTGAAGTGCTTGGTTCTAGCATACAATACCAGATTCTTGGAAATATTAATTGCACTTGTGTTATCACAAAAAATACTCACTGGTTCAGATACAGGGACTTTGAAACCACTTAATACATACTTCATCCAAATTGTCTGAGTGCAGTTCATAAATGTTGCTACATATTCTGCTTCTGTTGTGGACTAAGAGATACAACTCTGCTTCTTGCTCATCCATGAGACTAGTCTACCATGGAGAAAGAATGCACCATCAGTTGTGCTCTTTCGGTCGTCCACATTACCAGCCCAATCGACATCGATAAACACTTTGAGATTGAAATCATTATTATATGGATACCACAATCCATAATCTATAGTTCCCTTTAGATATCTAAGAATCCGCTTGACTGCTACCAAGTGGGATTCTCTTGGACTTTTCTGGAAACGTGCAGCAATGCCTATTGAATGTGCAATGTCCAGTCTGCTATGTACTACATAGTGCAACTTACCAATCATTGACAGGTAATCCTTCTCATTCACCAATGTTGAGTCATTTTCTTTTAACAATTTACATCCGGTCATCATCGTTGTACCAACCAGTTTGTTGTCTTCCATGCCAAAGGTCTTCAACACCTCTTTGACATACTTGGACTGAGTGATAAAGATACCATCTTTCATTTGTTGAATCTGTAGTCCAATAAAGAACTTAATCTCTCTGATTAGTGACATTTCAAATTCCTTCTTCATTTCATCTGCAAATGCATGGCTCATCTTGTCATCTCCACCAAAAACTATGTCATTAACAAACACTTCACATATCAGAATCTGATCTCCTTCTGACTTCAGATAGATATTTCTATCTTCACTTGTTCTTTCAAATCCAATCTTCACAAGATGGGAGTGTAAATGTTCATACCATTCTCTAGGTGCTTTCTTCAATTCATATAAGGCCTTATGTAGCCTACACACCATATCACTGTCTTCTGATAGGGCAAACCCTTCTGGTTGCTCTATATATACTTCCTCTTCAAGTATTCCATTCAGGAATGTAGATTTTACATCCATTTGATACACTTTGAATCCCTTGAAGGCTACATATGCAAGTAGCATTCGAACTCCTTCCAATCTAGCTACTGGAAAAAAGGTTTTTCCATAGTCTTCTCCTTCTTCTTGAGCACATCCCTTACATACCAATCTTGCTTTGTTTCTTACCACTATGCCATTTTCATTTAGCTTGTTTCTAAAAAACCATTTGGTGCCAATAACATTTTTGTGCTTAGGTCTAGGTACCAAAGACCATGTACCATTCTTTTCTATCCGGTCAAGTTCTTCTTCCATAGCCTTAATCTATTCTTCATCTTTCTGTGCCTCTTTAATTGTTTTGGGCTCAAATTTAGAAATCATGCAAGAATTCTCTCTAACCTTTCTTCTTGCAAGTATTCTTGTATCCTTATCCCCTATGATTTTCTTTGGATCATGATGCAACTTTACATACCTAGGAATGATCTTAGCTAATTCCTCTTGCTTTTCCTCTTCATCCTCATCTTCATCTTCATCTACATCAACATCTATTGGTGTAGGAGCACTGTTACTTGTACTTGGTTGTTTTGCAACCAGTTCCTATAACGTTAGACCCGGTTCATCTACTGCTCGCTCACTACCGGTTTCCTTGGGGTTCTCAGAGGTTACATCAACTCTAACATTGATACTTTCAACAATTTTATGAGTCCTATTGTTAAAACACTTGAGAGCTTTTCTCTTGGTGGAATACCCTAGGAATATTCCCTCATCACATTTTGCATCAGACTTGCTTTGGTGTTCACTTCTCTTAATATAACATTTGTTACCAAATACTCTAAAGTGGCTTACTACTAGAGTTTTACCAGTCCAATACTCATAAGGATTTTTATCCTTACCTTTCTTGATTAGTACCCGGTTCATAATGTAGACTGCAGTGCTCACCGCTCCTCTCCAAAAAGTGTGAGCAACCTTCCCTTGAATCAGCATCATTCTGGCTGCTTCAACTATAGTCTAGTTGTTCCTTTCTGCTAGGCCATTCTGTTGTGGAGTCTGGGTGGCACATAGTTGCCTCTTGATGTCATTCTCTTCACAGTACTTATTGAATTCACTAGAAGTGAATGCACCTTCTTGATCAGTTCTAAGGCATTTAATCCTCTTACCGCTTTCCTTTTCAACTAGTGCTCTGAAGGCTTTAAACTTTCCAAAAGCTTCAGACTTGTCTTTCAAGAATGTGACCCACATCATTGTAGAGAAGTCATCAGTAAGAATCATAAAGTCCCTATCTCCCTAAACACTCCTAGTTTTCATAGGACCACACAAATCATTGTGCACAAGTCAAGTAAATTATCTACTATGAAAGATTTACCTTTGAAGGTTGAGGAAGACATTTTCCCCACTTGACATTCTCTGCACAAAGGATTCTATGGTTTGTTCAGCACAGGCAATCCTCTAACTGCCTTGATCTTACTAGCCTTCACAATATTATCAAAAATGTACATGGCAGAGTCTCCTATGCCATATCCAACTATCATCAAACTTAGCCATTAGACATTGACTGATATTTGTATTTAACTAAATAAGTTACCTCTAGTCTGCATACTGGTGGCCATCAGTCCACCACTCTTTCCTTTTATTTTGCACACTCCATCTTTGAATTCTAGAGTGAGTCCTTTGTCATTCAGTTAGGCAACACTTAAAAGGTTATGCCTAAGACCTTCTACCCAATACACATTATCAGCACTGCTTTTTCCATTTACAGAGATGGACCCTTTTCCTTTTACCATACATGGTGCATCATTACCAAATCGGACTACACCTCCATCGTACTCTTCCAAAGACAAAAAACTTCTTCTGGTCACCAGTCATGTGGTGAGAACATCCACTATCAATAATCCACTTATTAGAATTATCAAAGTGGGAGATAAGAGCCTTCTTGTCTGACACATCTTCCTTAATGACTACAAACACTATGTCTGCACTTTCTTCATCTTCTGATTCATCATCAGTGACACCTTCATCAACTACAACAAAATAGTTTCTCCTATTTCCTCCTTTGAACTTTTTTAACTTCTCCGATTTGTCCTTATTATCACTATTAGGATAGCTGACAGCAATGTGTCCTATCTTATTGTAAGAAAAACACTTCAAAGGGAGCTTACCTCTGTATTTTCTAGTTCCCTTAGGAAGTCTCTTTGCAAGAAGAGCTTCAAACTCCATCAAGATCTCCTCATCATCCATATCTCTGCTTTGTCTAGGTTCACAGCTGGTACCAACCTCTTTTCCCTTTCTAGATAGTGCAGCAGATGCTTTAAAGGTTGATTTAGTCTTCTGAACACTACCATCATAACTGTTTAGCTCATATGTGGTCAACTTAGCAATGATGGATTCTAGGGATACCTTTGTCTTGTCAATAGATATCAACTCCTGAATAGCAGCAACCCTTATTGCATATACTGGTAACCAGGACCTCAAAACTTTGCTGACAATGGTGGAATCATCTATTGTGCCTCCTACACTCTTGATGTCTCCAATAACAGTTTTAATCCTAATGCCATACTGTTGAGTGGTTTTACCTTCAACCATCCTCATATCCTCGAATTTACCTCTAAGTCTTTCTTCCTTAGCCTGCTTTACATGCTCGTCACCACCATAGATGTTTTCCAAAGTATCCCATACATCTTTGGGATTGTCTTTATCTTGAACATCTAAAAACTCAATATCAGATAGACTATTGATAAGAGCTTCCATCACTTACCCATTCTCCTCAATTTATCTTCTTTGATCATCGGTGAGAGTATCGGGAGGGACAACATAAGTATTCTCACCATAGTTCCAGTGTTGAGCACCCATACTTTTAATGTAGATCTTCATTATGTCCCTCCATATCTGAAAGTTATCTCTATTGAACTTAGGACCTTCCCTCTTCATCATTAGAATAGGATCTTTTTTTCAAGCGGTTAAGCTTATAACATAGAGGACCTGGAAGATGCTCTGATACCAATTGATGAATAATGATGAACAGTAAATACCCAATAGATATTGAGGGGGGGGTGGGGAGAATCAGTACAAACAAAAACTTCTTCAACAACTTAAACTGCAAAGATTGTACTAACTGGTAAACAATATCACCGATCTAAACCAAGGCACTACCAGTAACACACAGTATGACTATGAAAGACATAAACCGGTAACACTTAGATCATCCCAAAACCTAATATCTCATCTCAACTTCACCCATATGCTTAAGCAAGCAATACATTAGAAATACAATGACCATTAGATTAGCTTGCATTACCACTTAACAGAAAATACTAAAACATCACATGAAAAAGCATCACACATAACACACTGATTTTTCATGTGGAAACCCAACTAGGAAAAACCATGGTGGGGATGAATACCCACAAGTTGTTCTTGAACTCTTCTGAAGTTCGCTCTGTTAGGAGCCTAGTCTAGTTAAAGACTTTACAACAGGGTCTGCTAGGAACCTATCTTGCTAGGGATCACCTTGTTAAGGGATGGCTAAATAACTGATTAGAGGTTTAAACCCTTTTAAAGGTTACCTTGCAAGAGGATTTGAAGAAATTAATGATTTTGAGTCACCCTGTTAAAGGACTTACAAAAAGCCTGTTAAAGCTACCCGGTAAAGGGGTTTTCCATCTGCTGAAATGGTTAGAAGTCAACAGGTAATACACTAATCTGATATCAACACTTAATGCCAAGGCAGATCCACTTTAGTTTCTTTACATCTACAATCACACTCAGCAAATCTCTACTTACTCCTTCGATCTGGCAAGAATCACCTCACAAACATTCATTTCCCAACAACTTCAAATGAAAACCATCATCGACCTTATATACAACAATTAGATAGGTGGCAAAAACCTAAAACCCTAAGAATCTAGGTTAACAATACAGTCAGTCCAATCTTGGCCATTTAATCACATTACATAGGGTAAAACAATCTTGAACAAATCTCAAGAGGTTCTCCATTGTTCGTTCTTCACCGCTTCTGGAAGCTGATAACCCATCATGTGCTCTCCACCATTTACTAAGATTTTGCACATTCCTGAGGTAGATAGAATCAATCTTCTTCATGCAAGATCCTCAAGGAAATCCTTCACGCGCACAAGGCTGACGTGGCAACATGATCTTAATCTTCATTTCAATGCTAACTCATCACAGGATGTCATTGGTCGAATCACACAGACTTGGAATGCATCAACCGAAAACCCTAAAGCTAAGACTAGAAACCAATAGTCATATCAAATGAAACCCCTATAAAAACTTTTCATATACTGGTTCATACTTCATCATACCGATTCACTTTTTGCGTATACCGATTACCATCATACCAGTTCACTTGCCAGTTTAAGTACTTCAATATACCGGTTCACACTTCATCATATTGACATCAATGACAACATACATTATCATCATGTCATCAAACTCTGCACATATGCCAACATATAGGATCCATTGCTTCGGTGTAATAGTGAGCACATCTGTATCTAGAAATTCCACATGTAGTGGGTGTTTGTCTTGTAGTGGTGCTTCTTCCAATTGATTTGCTATTGCTTGTCCTTTGATATCCCTACATTGTCTTGTACTGAATATTGAACTCACTTAGGATCATGGCCCATCTTGCTAACCTCTGTATGAGAGCGGCTTTGCTAAGTAAGTATTTTAATGGGTTGATATTTTCCATTTGCTTGATAGTATAAACTAACATATAGTGTCACAAATTTTTGGAAGTGAACACCACAACTAAACAAGATTTTTAGATGAAGATGTAATTGAGTTCATAGCCATTCCCTATCCTACTAATGTAATAAATGACTCTTTCCTTTCCTGTCGAGTCCTCTTGTGCTAGTAATGCCCCCCAATGACACTTCCATTGCTGATATGTAGAGAATGAGTGGCTTGTCCGCTATTGGTGGCACCAAAATAGGTGGATTCATGAGATATTTCTTCAACTGATGAAATAATTTTGCACACTTGTCCTCCCATCTAAAAGGTACACTTTTATGAAATAGATGGTTGAATAGGAGACATTTCTCCAGCAATTGAGTAATGAACCTTCTGATAGATTGTAGCCTACCTTGAAGAGACTATAGTTGACTAATGTTCCTTAGAGGTGGCATTTCCATAATTTCCCAAACCGTTGTGGGATCTACCTCGATGCCTTTTTTTGATACAATGTAGGCCAAGAGTTTTCTGGACATGACCCCGAAAATACACTTTTTGGGGTTCAATCTGACATTGAATTTATCTAGTCGCTGAAATATTTTATCAAGAATTTCCAAGTATCCCTCTCTTGTGAATGATTTGGCTAGCAAGTCATCCACATAATTATCCATAAAACTATGCATCATGTCACGAAAGATTGTCATCATTTCTCTTTGATAGGTCACACCAGCATTTTTCAGACCAAAAGGCATGGCGTTCTAGCAATATGTACCCCAAGGACATGTCAATGCCATTTTATCCTATTTTTCTGGAGCTATCTTTATTTTCTTATAATCTGAAAAACCATCCATGAGTGATAGCATTCTATGCCCTTCCGTGAGATCCACAATTGTATTGATGATTGGTAGAGGGAAGTCATCTTTCGAACAAACCTTTTTGAGGTCCCTAAAGTCGATGCATATTTAGATGCTTTATCTGGCTTGGAGAGTGGTACAATGTTGGAAATCCATTCTGCATAGTCTACAGGTCAAGTAAAATCGACATCCATAATTTTCTTTAGTTTAGCCTTGACTAGCAATGCCACATGTGGATTCATCTTTTTGAGCTTTTATTTAATAGGCTTAGCTCCTAGAGTGATTAACAAGTGATGCATGATGAGATCGGGATCAACTCCTGGCATATCTACATAAGACCAAGAAAATTTGATTTTCTTTTCCTTGAAGAATTTGATGAAGTTAGGTCTTTCTTTTTCTATTAGCGATTCTGCCAGATGTATGGTTCATGTTGCTGCTTCAATGTTGATATTGATTGATTGAGTTGGCTCAATCCATATTGGTGATCTTCCCTAATAATGTTCAGGAAGAGTGTCAAGTCTCTCATATTCAAGCGCATCAAAGAGGTTTTCACCATTAGATACGTCCTTTGTTTTTACTCTTTCATTGTCTAATATTGCCATTAAATGCTTTTCACCATTAGATCGATTTTTTATTTTCTTCATTTCTCAACTAAGAGACTTGGCACTCCCTTGATTATAGACATCATTATGTCGTTCACTGGTAAAGCATGTTTCCAAGTTGATTGAGCAAAGGTATTGGACAATGGCATCATCATTTTGAAAGGTTGGTGTATTGTGTTCAGATTTTTCCCAATCTATAAGTTCAAGATGGATGAGAGGTAGGGAATCATTTGGTGGATTAAGGTTTGTCACTGTAAGAGTCATGATGGAGACATTATCATAGTTGTAATTGGATGTATCAAGGTCTATGATGGTATCAAGATCTTCGATAGTACTCCCTTCGACATTACCCATTTTGTATTGGCATTGCTCATTCTCACTAGCCTCATAGATATTTAGTGGTCCAAATTCAAATGATCTAGATCTCAAACCTTGTCCCTCATAAGGTATGGGTGTGTATGTGTAGATTGTATCCACCTCAATATCCTCAGTGATATCTACACAAGTATCCCATTCATATTCATTTGATTCTATTTTAGAATTGCAATCTAAGGTTACCCCACTTAATCTGACAAGAATGTTGTATGGTGAGAAGAGGTCACTGATAATCGATACACATTTTGTGGCTTGTGCTGATTCAAGTTTTGTGCTTGCTTGTACTCTTTAAATTTGTTCATAAACAGTCTCTTCCCTTTGAATGGAAATTTCTTCTTCTTGTGGCTCATATTTGGCTTGATCAGGTCATGTCATGTGATGCATCCATTTATAGGAAGCCTTTTCTCTTTGAATAGGGAGTTCCTCTTGTTTTTTCTCATATTCTTCATCCTTTTTCTCTTTGTTTATCTTTTTAGCTACTTGGTGCATCGCTTCTTGCCACGATTCTTCTCTATATGTCCCATTTCTTCTTCTTTGAGGATTTTGATTATCTCTTTTTTGTACAGGATGAATATGTTGGCCATACCCCAGTCCCAATTTATCTTTGGCAAGTTGTGAATGAGGTTGGATCAGTTTTGTGATGCCTTCTTGATGCTTGCGAATAGATGCTTTTCCTTTGTATCCCATTCATTGCATGATTCTGAATCCATTACCATACTATTCTCTGGGGATGGCAACTTCTAGAGCAACAACTCTTATTTCTTATTTATCTTTGTATAGTTAGTTGAGGATATCCTTATCTTCTGATTCTTCTGCAAGTGTGCCTATTTGGATAAAATAGCCATCAAACTTTTTGATGGGTTGTGCTGCTTTGTACCTTGATGTTGAAGGTTGTCCATGAGACCTTTGCGAAGTTGGAAAATTTGATAGACATAGGGGTTCAAAAGAGTATTCCCCAATGCCTTGGTCTTTTATCTGTTTGCATTTGACTGAACCAGTAAAGACTATTGGTGATATGAAACCAATAAATGATTGATTGGTGAATGTGATGAAGAGATTGAGATTCATGTTTGATGACAAAATCTTGTGTTGTCATTGATGGAAACAATGTTTTTGTAGTCATCTAAGTCTTGGAAGACAACCGGTAAGGTATAACCGATATAGATGACAGTTTACCAGTGAACTGGCAAATAGGTCTTCAACCGGTAAATAGGAACCGAGTTGCATTCCTACAACTGGTATAGGTGATTCATGAAGAATTGGATGATGAAGTTTTAAAGAAATGATGGAGACAACTATTTGGAGTTATGTTCATGATCAGATTGGCATATTCAACTGGATAAGCAAGATTTGATGTACAAAGTAGGCATTCTAATGAGCACTTAATCGGTAGTGATAAAGTCACTTAAATTGATAAAATGATAGGTTTTGTGTTGATTTTTATTTCTTATGTCAGTGACTGACATAATTAAAGCGTGTATTGCAAGAATTTCTAGATTCATTGAACCTAGGAAATTGTTCCAAGGCTATAGCCGACTAAGAAATGTTTATAAAAACTGTGATGATGTATCAAGTCGGTGTGTTTTTGAAAGCGTGTGAGATCATTAGCAGAGTATGTAAATTTGATTGTGCAGTGATTAGTGAAGCTCTATATTGATGTGTTGTTGAATTTTTGAGGATCTGAAGTGGATCTTATTAGACTCAGAGGTGTTACATGAGTGTTATTTCCCTAACAGTTTGCAACATTAAAATCTCCTAACCGGGTACATCCTGACATGGCTTAACTTGTAATTCCCCTAATAAGATAGCTCTATATCAGAGTGTTAAATCCTCTTGCAAGGTTGACCCTAACAGGTCAAGGCTCCTAACAGGGCTTATCATCTGAATCCCTTAATCGTGACTCCTAATCGGGTCTTCTCCTAACAGGGCATATTTGTAAGACCTTAATAGGTCAAGATTTCTATTTTGCAGATAGTGAATCTTGTGGGTATTAACTCCCACCGTGGTTTCTTATTTTTGGGTTTCCACGTATAAATCTCTTGTGTTATATGTGTGGTGATATTCCTCTTATGCTTATTAAGTTTTAAGTTGTTTAAGTTGGTGATTAGATTCATATTGTTTTTGCTTGCACTGAGTCACCCCCCCTCTCAGTGCCTTATAATTTTATCAATTGGTATCAGAGACAAACTTCTTTGAGGCTTAACCGCTTGAGAAGGATCCCTAAGGCAGACATGGGGGTATGAGTTATAGAGAAATATCCAATAAACTTGCAGAAATTGAGGAAGCCCCAAAGAACATTGAGAGGAAAGTATAAAGCTTGACTTGCTAAGAGAAGAGAGATAACTGAATAACTATTGGAGGATTCTAAGAGCTGTTCTTCTGCTGAAGCAAACATGGGTGCATTGGTTGATGAGGTAGAAAAACTAAATGATGAGAAGAATAACTTGAGGAGAGAGCTAGAAGCCCTAACCATCTAAATGATTCAGGAACTTAAAGCAAGGAGGGTAGCAGAAGACAAGATCAAAGAGAAATAACATGAGATATTTAAGATAAATTAGGAAAATGACACTCTATATGCACAATGGCATCAGGAAAAAGAAGAAAAAGAAGAGATAAAGGAAGAACTCGATATGGAAATGTCTCTTAGAGAGACTTATGAAAAGGAATGAAGACCTTACATAAGAACTTGTTGATTCTAATGAGAAGCTTGCAAAGTTTAACAAAAGTTCTATCATGTTGGATGAACAGATCCAATCTCAAAGGATGAAAGGTGATACAATTGGATTGGGTTACAATACATTTGAGAAATGTGAGTCTTCCGGTACAAATGACAACATGCATGAAGGTAAACCTATCCCTAAGATTAAGAAACCCACCAATAATAAATCCTATAAGCTTGTTTGTTTCAATTTTCATAAACCAAGACATACTACTAATGTCTATAGAAGTAGATCTAATGTTACTAATGGTTATAGACCTAATACATATCAAGGATATAAACCTAGAATCTTTAATGGTTAATGTTACACTTGCAACATGCACGGACATAAAGATGTTGAGTGTAGGTATGGAGCAAATAATCCGATACCTCACATGAGTCAGAGGTTTGCTAGTGGTTGGCAAAGAACCTTTAATGATTGGAGAAGTCCTAACTGGCAGAGACCCTATGCTAACCAGTCTAGTCCCTATGAGATGGAAAAGAGGATTAATGTGGTTTGCACAATCTATCATAACTATTGTCATGTACCTATGTATTGTAGAAGAAGTACTGGTAGAGGCAATGCTTGACGTTGGAGAGCGTCTAATATGGATTGTTATCATTGTCATAAACTGAGACATATTGCAAAGTTTTGCAGAGCTAAGGTGAATAAACTGGTAAATCAATCTGCTGACCGAAAAGGGAAGATGATAGTTGATGTGGAGCAGACCAGAGCTGAAATAAACAGAATATGGAAAAAGAAGGATGATGAGAAACTGAAGACAAACCATTTGAAGATCCTATGTATTCACCTAGTGTGGAGAACCCTTCACTAAAAAAATAAGTTGTTAAAAATCTTAGGGGGAGCTTAATGTTAGATCTATTTCAGAACCCCCTGAAGGACCATAAGGTATGTTAAATCTGCATACTTTGATATATTATGATATTAAGAAGTGATTCTATGATCAAACCAGTAGGTTTGATGTGTTATGAGAACCAATAGTATGTTGGAAGATATTTTAGGGTTTTACCGGTAATGGCATTTAATGTGGTAGATAATGGGCAGATAAAAAGGAACTTTTTGAATGTTATTTGTCACATTGCATACTTGTGAGCACTAAAATAGTGAATAGAGCAGAGAAGAGCTTGTGTTTGCAACATTTAACTTGTTTGACAAAGATTTGAAGTGTTTTGGTGTGATTTGTGATTAGCAATCGGTGAGAAAGCTTTGTTGGTGTTTGGAACCCTAGTACATCTAAGCAGTAAAAGGTATTTATCCAAAAATCTTTTATTTTCTTATCTTTCTGAATCATTTCAAAGATGGACACCCCACATCTAGTTGATGTTACCGATAGACCTCATCCTAAATTAAAGAGGCACCTATTTAAGTCTGAGGAAATTGATCCCGTCGGAGCCTTATCTTGGGTTCCTTATGGTGTCTTACATGTTGAACATGTTAGATCTTTCTATCATTCCAAACTGGAGGATCTTGGTATTACTGCTATTTTTTAATCAATATAAAGCATTGTGTGATAAGAATGGTATTTTGAAGGAACAGTTCAAAAAGGGTTACTGAGAAAGGGTTTCACCATGCCCTAAATTTCATTAATGATTTTGATATGAACTTATGATATATGTGCTTAGCAAATTTCATGACCAGTTTATGTGGCTCGACCGACCACATAAAATTTCTAAGGATTTTATTCAGATCCATTCCTAAGAATGATGTTGAAAGGTTGACTAATTCAAGATGGGATGAAAGAGAAATGACGGTGAATAATATCAATGATCTGGCAGTAAAGTATGCTTCTATGGTGATTGGTTACAGGATCTATTAGTCTAGCAGGAAGAACATCCCTATTGCTGCTATCCACACTGCCCACTAGATGATCAAGGAGGATATTGATTATGATTTGTCAGAAGTGTTGAGGAGTCAACTTATACTGAATCTATATTTCATCAAGAAGGATAAGAGGTTAAGGTTTAAGTTTGGACAATTAATTCTTGGTTTATTCTTTTACTTTCAGAATTATTTCCTTGGTATTGGTGATGTCCAATGGATAGATGGCACTCCTACTTTGATGCAAATGAAGAACAACATAAGAATGCTTGGTAATTATTTTGGAAAGATTGCATGGGGATAATTTAAGGACTTTCAAAAGAAAATGCATGCAAGGGAAAGGATACCTGCAGAGGTTGTCAACTGGTATGAAAACACAGTTTTCTTTATGGTTGATATAGATACTTGCATGATGGAGGTAGTTAAGCCCCGAACTACATGGGTGATGCCCATGGAATATGAAGTAGACAATGATATTTTGGTGGCATATGTTGATCACTTGTTAACTCAACCAGTGGATACAACTACAGAACGTTTGGGCACTTACAAGGAGAAATCCCTTCAAGTGCATTCAGAACTTAAGAGACTGGAAATTGCTAAGAAAGTGAGAAAATAAGTGGAGGCATTTGCTGAACAACAAGGGTTTACTAAGGAGGCCATTGCAGAAGCAAGAGAAAGACATGTTGCATAACAAGAAAGAGCATCTACTGCCCCAACCGGTACCAGCACCGGTAGACAAACAAGGAGTATAATGGTGAAGGAGACACCTGCAGAGGGAAAGAAGGAGAAACCTTCCAAGATTCAATTCAAGAAGAAAGGAAAAATCATTGACCCCCTACACCTTAAGCACCCAAGGTGAACAAAGTTTACAAGAAGAGGAAAAAGGAGCAAGCAAAGAGACTGACAACTGATGAAGAAGAGACTGAGTCTAAGGGGGAAAATAAATCCTTGAGGGCCAGTGGTAAGAGATCAAATAATGTTGTAACTTCCACTATTAAGATGGTAAATAAACTAGTAACTAAGCTTACAATTTTTCAAAAGATGTTTATGCATATTAAGGAATATGGAATTCTTAAGAAATTGGATAAACGATATGATAAGTTTAGTGAGGATGAATAAAGGAAGATAGAGGATGCAATTGTTTTTATGTTGAATAAATATAGTAAATCCCTAATTGAATTGCAAGGGAAGATTCCAAATTCTTTGTATGAAAAGCTTGAGGCTAGATGGCAGGAAGCCCTAAAAAAGGATAGAGAATTCATGGAATAAATTCTTAAAAATATGCAACCTGAAGCTACAAGAGAGGAGATAGATGAAATTATAGTACAGGCTAAATCATCTTTTAGATCCAAGAAAAGGTTGACAAGACTGTTAATTGGTGAGACCCAATCAGTTCACATGGAAACTGAGCAAATATTGAAGAAGTTACTAGGTTTGATTCCTCAAGAGGAAAAACAACTAGAGAAGTTTGAGACAAAAAGATATTTGAGACAATGTTGATATTAGTGACTTTCAATGTGATGAAATAGTGATGGGAGATCAACCGGTCAATGCACAAACTGAGACTATTGTCATCCATGATAAAGATACCAATAATAATAATGATGCTAATGCAACTGATAATGTTGATATACACATTGATGATGTCCAGGATGTGGATGTTGATGTTCAAATGTCTAAGTAGCATGAATAGGAACAGGGACAAGAAGAAAATAAAGATGAAGAAGAAAAGAAGGATGAGGAGCCACTGATAGTAACTCAAACTATTGATACACAACTCCCACTGGTACAAGAAATTGAAAAGGATAAGGAAAGTGAAAAGAAAGAGGAAATGACAAAGGATAGACCTAAAGACTCGAAAGAGGAAGAAGAGAAGGAAACACAGAAATTAGAACCTAAGGTGACACCCCTATCATTTACTTCTAAGAATATAATCAATGATGATGAGGACGATGATGCACTAATTATTCAAGGACCCATTAATATGGATATGCTAAGCTCAACTAAGTTGGTGGAGATTGCAATTTCCATGCAATATTGGGCTACAAAGAAGAGGATAAAGAAAAATAGGAGGTAGAAACAATAAAGAATGTTGTTGAGATTTGTCTATTCTCCTACCAGAGACTGATACAGATAATTTTTTTACTCCTATTGACAAGCTTGGACAACTTGTTTCTGATGCCAAAGAGCAAATGAAATCATTTGAAGATGCAACTTATGTTAGTGTTGAGAAGCATTACAAGAAACAGAGCACTTAATGACTGAAATTGATAAAGGGAAAGTTGCTCTTACTGTCAATAAGGACTATTTGAAAGAAGGACTTGAGACCGTAGGTAAAATACTCTCAATTGTTTCCAAAATTTCATTTTTTTGTGCTGATTTGAAGAAGAAGGAGGAGGAAACTAAGAAAGAACTTGAAGTTCTTAGTGAGTCATTCAAGCCCCTTAATGACTCAGCTAACAATTTTGGAAGATTGGTTGTAGAACTTCAGCATAAGCTAAAATCTTATGAAAATGAACACGTTAAGAGGATCAGATCACTACAGGAATTACAGACACAACTGATACCAGAGGTAAAAATCTTGAAGAGAGCTTATAAGGAAACTGAAGCTATCCTTGCAACACCGAAGATGCGTAGCATAGATTCCATGGAGGAGCTTGTTGGACAAATCAATACACATGTGGAGATAACCGACACTATTTTTGAGACCTGGCATAATGATTTGACGCAGTTGAAATCACATTTTAGTGATGCTTTTTCGAGAATTGCATTATAAAAACTTTTTGTACTCTTATATCTATATATGCTATGCAATTTTGCTGCATTTTTTATGCAACTATATGTATTTACTTTCCTTTTCCATTGTTGTCAAAGGGGGAGTAGTAAAAGAGTCAAAATTTTGTTGTAATTATATTGGGGAGTAGTAGCATGAAGACTGCAATGGTTTAAATTTTTGCATGTAATTTCTAAGGGGGGGTATATGTCATGAAGTCAACTTTTGTTTTTGCACACTTGGTTGACAAATTTTTTTCCTAAGTTTTGCCATCAATGCCAAAGGGGGAGAATGTTGGTATTTGACTGAACTGGTAAAGACTATTGGTGATATGCAACTAGTAAATGATTGATTGATGAATGTGATGAAGAGATTGAGATTCATGTTTGATGACTAAGTCTTTTGGTGTCATTGATGACAAAAATGTTTTTGTATTCATCTAAGTCTTGGAAGCCAACTGGTAAGGTATAACCAATATAGATGACAATTTACCAGTGAATCGACAAATAGGTCTTCAACCGGTAAACAGGAATTGAATTATATTCATGCAACCGGTACAGGTGATTCATGCAAAGTTGGATGATGTGGTTTTAAAGAAATGATGGAGACAGGTATTTGGAGTTATGTTCATGACTGCATTGGCATATTCAACTGAACAAGCAAGATTTGATGTATAGAAAAGGCATTTTAATGAACACTTAACTGGTAGTGATAAAGTCACTTAAATCGGTAAATCGGCACATATTTTGTCTTGTTTTTTATTTATTATATAAGTGGCTGGCATAAGTAAAGCATGTATTGTAAGAATGTCTAGATTCATTGAACCTATAAAATTATTCCAAGGCTATAGGCGACTAAGAAATGTTTATAAAAATTGTGATGAGGTATCAAGTCGGTGTGTGTATGAAAGCGTGTGAGATCATTAGCGAAGTATGTGAATTTGATTGTGCAGTGATTAGTGAAGCTTTGTATTGATGTGTTGTTGAATTTTTGAGGATTTGAAGCAAATCTTAACAGTTTGTAGCAGTAAAATCCCCTAACCGAATAGGTTCTAAGAAGCCTTAACTTGTAAATCCCCTAATAGGGTAGCTCTATATCCGAGTCTTAAATCCTCTTGTGAGGTTGATCCTAACAGGTCAAAGCTCCTAACATGACTTATCATTTAAATTCTTTAACCAGGTGACTCCTAACCGAGTCTGCTCCTAACAGGGCATATTTGTAAGATCTTAACCAGTCAAGATTTCTATTTTGCATATAGTGAATCTTGTGGGTATTAACTCTCACTGTGATATTTCCCTTTTGGGTTTCCATGTATAAATCTCTTGTGTTATGTGGAATTTTTTTTATTGGGCATTAGATTTTGTGGTGATATTCCTCTTATGCTTGTTAAGTTTTAAGTTATTTAAGCTGGTGATTAGATTCATAAAGTGTTTGCTTGCACTGATTCACCTCCCCCCTCTCTCAGTGCCTTATAAGTTTATCATTATCTTCATCTTTTTCTCAAAGTCTATGAAAAAAGACTTGCATTTTTTTTATTATTGGATGACGAGGAAGGTTGGGACTCCCTATTGTGTGGTACCAGAACATTTTGAGTTGCCCCCATAGTGTTGTAATACTGAAAGGGGTTGTTGTCTACTGATATCAAGATCTCTTGTCCATTGTAAGGGAACTTGAGACATTGATGATATGTGGAAGGTACCGCTTACATTTTGTAGATCCAAGGACAACCTGAGAGTATGTTATATGTCATGTCTATGTCTATGACTTGGCACATTGTGTCTTTTTGCACAAGTCCTACCTGAATGGGTAACACTAGTGTTCCTTTGGATGACCTTTCTTCATCATCATAGGCCTTGATAGTGATCTTATTTTTGGGATCAATAGCTTTCTCAAAGAATCCCAATGCACGAATAAGATTTAAGGTACATATATTTAGGCCAACTCCTCCATCTATTAGCACTTTTTTCACCCAATGTTTGTAGACTAGGACTTTGATATAGAGTTGGGTGTTGTGTGGATGACTCAAAGAGACGTCATCATGCTCAGAAAAGGATATGTTATGAGGCACCGTCATGTGTGCCACCATGGCTTGGAACTGATTGATATCTAGATTGTTTGGAATTTTTATTTCTAGAAGAGCTTTCTCCAAGATATCCTTATGTTTTGGTGAGAGTTTGAGAATATTGATATCTAGGCAGGTGTCTTTTGGAGTGAATCTACCAAACTATATTGAGTCTTGGGGAGAGTTGTTGCTTTAGATGTGCTTCCCTTTAAGACATATTTTTAGGTCCTTGTTGTCACATTCATCAGTGCATGTTCTTGTTTGTCCTTGATTTTATGACATTCACTTGATTGTCATATGTCGATATGTAATTTATGGCATTGTCGTATATGTGGTTTATGTGGCTCCTTAATTTGTTGTTGTTTGATGTTGATGCTCCTCCCTTGTCCTAATTAGGAGGAGGATTCTTGAATGCCACATGATCACCATTGGTCTTATGATGATCGACCATTATGTCTCCCTTGTCCAACATGTCTTGAACTAGGTTTTTCAACCTCATGCAATCATTTGTTCTATGCCCCTTGTTTCGATGATAATTGCAATATTGCTAGTCATTCCACCATGGTGGTTTGACTTAGGGTTAAAAATTGCTTATGATTGGCATTGTGATGATCTTGTTTTCCAATAGTTCTCTAAATGTTGATTCCAGGGTTTTTCCCAATGGTGTATATGTTCTTTGATATGGGGGAGGTGGAGTGTTAGTGTTACTCTCTTAATTTTGTTCCCCTGATTGTTGTTGTTCCCTCGGTAGTTGTTGTTTCCTTGGTTATTGTTGTCATTCCCTTGGTTGGTAGTACATTGATAATTATTAATGCCTTGATTGAAACTTCTTTGATTATTGTTGGATGGTGTGTTACCTAGTAAAGTCAGAATTGGTTGCATAGACTTTACATTGTTGGCATCCACTACCATCATTAATAACATTCTTGTTTCTAGTCCAAAACTTGGATTTTTCCGAGTTGTTCTTGTTGTATTGAGTGCTATAGGTGTTGTTGTTTGATGAACCAACACCTTCCTTGTAGAAATTCAAGGTTCCCTTCTTGATTGAGGCTTCCTGTAATTGAATTCCATTCTCGATTAACTTTTGGAAAGTAGGTAGACATTATATTTTGAGTTAATAACTTATTTAATCATTTAAATTGTCTATAAAGATTTCCATTTTTTCCTTTTCAGGTACATCCCGTGGGTACCTTAAGACCATGAACCTCTATTATTGTAAAAACACCATGAAAGTTTCATTGTTCTTTTGTTTTGTATTGCATATGTCAAGCATGGTGACCTCATGTTGGATATTATAGGAGTATTGTATAATGAATTTATTTACTAAATCATCAAATGATCTGATACGAGGTGTGAGTGTTGACAACCACTCCATTATTTGTCCCCCAGACTTCTTGGGAATAGCCTCATCATGTATGTATTGTTATGGGCAAACTCCAAGCTCATAGTGCAAAATTATCTAACGTGATCATGGGGATCACTCTTACAACTGTATTTGTCATACTTTGGTAAATATGAATTTGGTGGGAAGGGTACCATGTTTAGCTTCCTATCAAAAAAACAAGGACAAATTACCTCCAAGGACTACCTTATTATGGCCCCTTGTTGCATATCTAGCATTTGTCATTGAAGTGTTTGGAGTTGTTGTGTAATATTAGCTAAGGGAACATTGTCTTCGTTGGACCTTTGATGATGGACATCCCCTTGTTCACTAATGTCATTGTCATCAGGGGTATTGTTTTGGTCAAGAGTGTTATCTTGGGTGTCATATCCTCTCAAGTGTTCTTGATTTTGAGCATTGAATGTGTAGGCCCTTGGCCTTTCTTTTGGGATTCTTTCATTCCTTGAGTTCTCCATGTAAAAATCCTCTAGAATCTTGACTCCTTTTCTATTTAGCATGAGGAGATATTTATGTTTGTCTGATTCTATAAGCCTTTCCATGAGTTTTTTGAAGGTGACACTTTGTTGGCATTATTAGATGAGATCCTCGGTGATCTCCTCTTCCCCATATGTGTGTATTCATCAAAAACATTGGACTCCCTATGACTCATTCTTGATTTTGGTTGTGAGTCTGATTCTTTTCCTTTTCGAGATCGAGTGACAACGGACATTAATATTCTTCTAAACTAGTGAATTCCCCCTCTCCTAGTAGGGTTCTTGGTGGAGTTGGTGGCTTAGATCAAGCTTTATGGTAAGTGATGCAAATTCTTGGAAACAAGGTGGGATTGATTTTTCCCCCTTTGTTGAGACGTTGATTGAATGTTGCTTTCTAGGTATAAGCCCTGCTTCTCAAAGGCTCTTTTTCAAACTCGTTAGTTTTTCCTTGGAGATACAATCGCATATGATGTAATAAAATATGATGTGATGCAAAGAGTTGACAGTTGATGTAGAGAAACTTTATCCTCTTGATAAGCTCCCTAGAACTAGGTTGCCTCTTCTTCAACTTAGTCTTTTGATGAAGACTTCTTCTTCTCAATATACGGGGAGTGGTCATACAAATGATCAAAGAGTGTTGATATTGTTGGTTTATATGGATACTTTGTTTTGATACTCAAGTTGACTAAGTTGAATAGAGGGTATGTTCAATAGGCCCCTATGATAAAGTACATCAAATGATATGGATAAAGTCTTCCGATATGGAAACTTGATTTGACTAACTTGAATGCCTAGCTAGGTATTGTTGTTGAGATAGTTAGATGATAAACTCTTGATCACTTGGTTTGATACTCCTCTAATTTGGTTGGATGAAAATTTTTTCTAAAGATAGTTGAAAATTTGATAACCACCTCCAAAGGTGCTTTGTTGGATTTGAAAATATCTTTCACTTATGATCTCTCCTTGTTTTGAACTAATTTTTGATTTTGATTATTGGACATTTTTGCAAGATATTTTAGCATTTATGGCAAGAATACATAGCACACATGAAGACAATGGTCATCCTAATTCTAAACATTGAGTGTATGTTCTTTAAGGATGCGTTCAAATCCCCGATGTTTTCATTGGTTTTGATACAAATAAGACACACCAATTAGACTCTTTATTCAAGGGTCATTGATAATATTATAGCCCACATTCGATACTCCATCTCAAACAGTCGTGTCACCCCCTAGAGGGCGCTTGTTTTTTTGCCTTTTTCTATAAATTAACCCAAATAGGATTGCTCCTAAATTGAGTAGTCATCTTGGGAGATGTGTGGTGAGTAATATTGGGACAAATTATTCCCCACCCTTGCACCATGGTATTGCCAATGTATGGCAATTGACTCGGCTCAAAGCTTCTACTTCTATGGTTCGTAGTAAAGATTTCGTTTAGTGCGACAAATGATAAACTCAATTAAGAGGCTTCCCAACCTTTAGAACAAAGTATTTTCACATCACAAGGATAATAGGGGAAGGCTATCAAATACACACTTTCATTAGAGGGTATTTTCATCAGCCTCCACATTTTATTATAGTGGGTTGGTAAACTTGGTGATAATGTTGTTGTTCACTTGGATCATACCCTTCTCACTAGCCCCCTCAAGGCTTCGGAAAGGTAGGCCCTCTAAAGGCTCTAAATTCTCTAAATGATTGAAAGTAAATAAAACATGAAAAGAGTTGGTTTGGGTTTTGGTCACCCAATTAAGGGGAGAGCATATACCTACCACCCAAGACAAAGCATACAATATTCTTTTTACCTTTCAAAGAAATGATTATCTAAGTCCTAATTGGAGATGTTGCTCCAATCAAAATGGTGTTTATTTAAGTCCCATATAGCAATTGTTTTCTAACTAGGAAATTGAAATCCTGGTCAACAAAATGAAAGAACATTGATATAAAGTAAATCAATTTGCAAAAAGGGACAAGTTGATTTTTCTTTTTAACTTGGAAATAAAAGGTTGATTGTGAATTTTTACCTTCACTAGAAAATGAAATATTTGTTGTTCTTTTTAAACCCAAATTGAGGTGTTTTGCTCCTAACTTGCAAAAAGACAAAGTTTCATTTGTGGTTCTTTTTACCTTTGCAAGTGATGTTCTTTTTAAGCCCAAAAACAAGTTTGATTTGTTTTAAAACACCAAAATGAAATGTGAAGTTCTATTTACAAAAAGGAGAATGAATTCTTTTTAACCAACTTTGAAAAAAAGTTAGAAAGAAATCAAAATCCTATTTTAACTCCTCCAACCTACAAGAATTTGTTAGAAACTTGCAAAAGAAGAAGTTAGTGAAAATCTTAATCACTAGGTGGGCTAGACAAGCCTAATTTGCCAAAGAGATTACAAAATTTATGCCTCTGTGACAAATGCGATAAAATAAAAAAAATGTATGCACTAAATTGTACTACAAATGCGATAAAATATTGTGCAAATGTGCTAAACTGTTAGAGGCCAAAACAAGACAGAAATGCAAATGCGCTAAAACAAATAGTGTATGCACTAATCTGTACTACAAATGCACTATAACAGTGGATAAACGTACTAAAACAGTGAATAAACATGCTAAAATAGTGAATAAACGTGCTAAAACAAGACTCAAATGCATTATAGTGTACGATGTATGCGCTAAAAGAGTCTTGAAAGTTTTTTTGGCCACACTTATGTGAAAACGTTAAAATTTTGATCAATTTAGGGGTCTATTCCCACGATGGGCACAAAAAATGTGTAGTTGATTTATTGGGATCCTGCAAAACAACAAGAAAACATCAAATGCACCCATGAAACATTATATCAAGGAATATGAATGAAGAAAACATCTTCATCAAACCAAAATTTCTAAAAGTCGTCTCATGGTTCTCTATCTCCAAGGATCTTCAAGATTCAAGGTGGCCCTCACTTGGAAGAGCACTTGATTTTTAAGATGAAAGAATGAAATTGAATGAATGAAATAGAATCAAAATGGATGCAACTAAGATCATAGTGATTAGATGAAAAACTATTGATATGAAGATATAAGATGGAGGTGTATTTCCAAATTGAAAGATTAAGTGAGGTAATTAAGCTAAGATGGAGATGAGAATGCTATGGAATTGATATTAAATTAAGCAAAATGATTGATCTAAAACATGATATAATCTAACTATGATGCAATTAGGATGGCCTAAATGCTTGAGAGATGCACAATGAGAGCTTATTGATAACTTGCAAAAACAACTATAATATGGATGCATGAAAGTGGGTATTGGGATCCTTTGATATGAGACAAGATCTCATCTTATAGAGTTGAAGGCTTGAAAACCAATGGTCATGATTGAATATTGATCAAGGGCTAAGATTGAAAGGGAAATGTAGTCATAGATTTGAAGGCTTAGCCTTGTGACAAATGTCACAAGGGGAAGAGGTGTAAAGGTCAATGTGGTCCTAGTTTGAAGGCTTAGCCTTGTGACACAGGAAGAGGGTGTAAAGGTCAATGTAGCCCCACATGTGTGAGAATATCTTGGGAAGAAAAATGTCCTAGGAAAAAGGGGGATATGTGCTCACACATGTGTGAGAAACCTTGGGAGGAACAAAGTGGGTTAATTAGGATAATGAGGAGATTAGATAGGTTCTAGAAGAATATTAGCATGCTAATGAGAAATGTAGGAGAATGAAAGTGGAGGAAAATAGGTTTTTTTAGATAAAATAAAAGATTTATTTTACCCAAAAGGGGTGCAAGTAGGGGGGTATTTACAAATAAATAATGATTATTTAAATGCAAAGGGATTTTTAGTCAAATATAAATTCAATTAAAAGGGAAATAGCTATTAATTAAATAAATAAGATTTATTCAATTAAGTGGGTAAAGAGTACTTAGTCAAACATTAGTGTAATTAATGGGTTAGATTGGAAGAAAGTGTAATTAATCAAATCTTTAATTTGATTAGTAGGTCAATTAGAAGAATAGGGATATTAATTAAACCTTAGTCTAATTAAAAGGCTAATAAATGGTGATTAAATAAATAAAATTCATTTAATTAGTTGTGCAAGTTTTAGTTGTCTACAAGATGTAAAACTAAAGTCACTGCCTTTGTAAATTTCCAAGGCATGGCATTTGAATGTAAGATCTTTTATGGTGCATATTTCCTAAGCAAAGATTAGTTTTGAAGAGTCCAAAAAGATCTAATGTTGTTTGAAGTCACAAAACTTATCACCAATCAAAAGAAGTAGTTGATTGTAGTTGTTAAAGGCTTTCATCATAAGAGGAGTTTGTAAGCCAAGAAGAAGAGGCATGCAAAGTGGCCATTCATTGTGAGAAAGATCATCGAATGTTGAGAAAAGTCTCCAGATATGAGAAAGAATAAATTTAGGATAGTAAGATGCCACTAATGGGTCATGAAAAGAGTTAATAATTATAACTTGAAGATATTAAATGTGTTATAGTTTGAAGACAAAGAAGTTATACAAGTGAAGGCATGCTATAAGGAGGATCTTAGAACTATGTAGATTGACCATAGTCAACTGTTATAGATGGAGATAACAAAAATAAGAGAGTAAGTCGTGCAATGTTTGCAGTCATTAGTTTGACAAAATAAAGAAACAATTAGCCAAGGAGGTCATTTGAAAAGTCCAAAAGAATTCAAAGTTATCAAATACATCCAAGTAAAGAGGATGAAATTTGGTTTTGGTGAAAGAAAATCACAGTCTAAAAAGACCTCAAAAAAGGATGATGTAGTATGTTTTTCTTTGTCACTATTGTCTATTTTGGAGTTGATTTTGTAGAACGTACAAAATATGAGGAGGTTGGATGAGCATTTTCTAGGTTGAGAGGGAATGAAAGATTGCAAAAGAGCATATTTAAAGTTTGTAGAACAACTTAAGTAAGAAGACTTGATAAAAGAGATCAAGATTAAAGGAGGATTCTAAAGTTGAAAAGGATAAGTGAGGAAGTAATATGGTTGAAAATCACATGTATTTACAATTTTTAAGGCTAGAAAAGCCCACTAGAATCCATGAGCACCCATTGTTGATTCTATGCATGGGGGCTTCACTTAGTGAACCTAGGTTATAGCACCTATGTTCATGGCATACTAAAGAATCCCCCTATTTAAAAAAAATATTGCCCTAAACTCCTTTTTTGTCACCTCGTCCTAACACACATCTTGAATTAAAATCCCCCGTATTTTTGCAAAATATTGTATTTTTTCATAGCTCGAATTAGAAACCTCTGTATTTTCACCGATAGGCAATATATTGTACCCTCATTTTTTAGATATTAAACCCCCCAACATGAATGCACGTGATATAATATTGCCTTGACAGTGAAGTCCCTATGACTCTTTGGGAGGTGTTGATGAAACAAGTGAATCACACTTGAACCTACGATGAACTGGTAACCAATAGGGCTAGAGACCATGGTTAGTTAGTCCCAACAACATCATGGGATTTCCTAGGTTTTATCTCTAGAATTTGAAGATATTAGATGTCATTGATTAGTGAAACAAGTCAAAAAAGAAAATAAAATGGGAGAGTATGAGATTTCACTCATGGCATTTATATTAAAATTTGACAAGCTTCTTGTGAAGAAATGCGAAAAATGCTATAATCTCATCATATTATGAAAAAGAGTATTTTGTTCCATTAAACATAATTAGAATAATAGTAAAAGAAAATGTTATTTGCATATGGCTTAAAACAAATATGTAGTATAAATTTGATTGAGTTAAAAATTTTGGATGTCTCAAAAGGGTCTTAATTTCTACTTTGGCTTGCCAATAGTATTCAACAACTTCAGAATTTCAAGAAGAAACCCTATGTACTAAAAAGAGCAATCTGCATTTTCTTGATCAAAAGGATATTTCCAAGAAAATTTATAAGAAACAAAAATTTGAAAACATAAAATATAATTTCCACCTAGTATATCTAGGATTCACAGTAAGCGCCACTTAAATTAATAGAATAAATGCATCACACAACTAGATTAAAACACTCTAGAAAGTATCAGTTCATCTCCTCTTAGGTTCTTGAAACATTAGCGAAATAGAAAGATAAAAATTAACAAAATAAGTACAATTTAAATTAAAAAAATTCATCCATGTACATAAATATTATACAAAAATAGAAACTACATACCATCAGCTAAAACTATATACATATACATATACATATACATATATATACATATGTATATATATGTATGTGTGTGTGTGTGTGTGTGTGTGTGTGTGTGCGCATACATACATACATACATACATACATACATACATACATACATACATACATATACATATATACATACATACATACATACATACATACATAGATATATACATATATATTGTTGGCATATGCAGACTCCAATGAGACATTGAAGGTGATTGAAGGTTTTGTCATTGATGGTAACCTTACAATCCTATGGCACCGGCAAGGCACTACACCGGCATCAACAGAACACACTCTACATCGGCACTTAGAACACCAACACCGACACAAAGAAAGGAAGCATACCGACATAGAGGTCAACAGGATTTTTGGTATATTATATTTTGTTTATTATTGAACAAATTTGTAAGCCGACTTGATATCATTGTAAAATGACTTATATATATAAGAAGTCATTTTAGGACATTTTGTAATAAGATATATGGATAAGAAAAATTATTAGGCAGACCTATTATGCGAAATATAGGTTAAGGGGTATATGTAAAGAACAGAGCAGAAATCGGTACTGAATCTGGCATTGAAAATGCTATTGTAAAGCAATACAAGTTATTGGATTTGTATAATCCATCATTGTAAGTCAATGAGACTTCCCATTGAGCAGTGAGCTCTAGGCACTTGGCCTTCCTGCATGTGCAGGCCCCTCTTGTAAGTAATATTCTCTTATTGGCCAATAAGAAAATATTGTGGGTCAAAAATCCCACCGAGGTTTTTCCCACACCAAGTTTCCTCGTTAAAATATTGTGTTATGGTGTGTTTCTTATGTGGTTGCTTTCATTTTTGTTTATTGCATTATTTCTTGCTTACTAGTACACTATTATAATATGCTCTACATGTTTTAAGTTAAGAAATTTTATTCACCGGTTAGATATTGATTCACCCCCCCCTCTCAGTATCTATGAGAATCCTAACAATTGGTATCAGAGCTTGGTCCTCTATTTTCAGAAGCCTAACAACTTGAGGAAGACCTTGACACCAGTAGAGATGGAAAATCTAATGAAGCAACTTGAAGCAGCTCTCTCAGACTATGATACAGAGAAATTGAAAAACATCAAACTTGAAGATGATCTAAAGGCAGCTCAGGATATTATTCAAGCACTTCAAGAAAATCTCACCATTGCAAGAAACAAGAGAAGAGAACTTTGTGAAAAGATTCAATTTGAGAATGATGAAAAAGAATCTCTTAATGATATGATAGGCAAGCTGAAGCAAGAGAACATGACAACAAAGAATGAAATGCAGGATATGAATATGAGATTTTGTAAGGAAATTGAAGATAGAAAGAAGAATGAAGAAGAATTGACCAGAAGACTAAGTAATGCAGCAAATGAGAACACAAGACTTAGCTATGAAAATGACCTATTGAAGACAAATCTAATGCACACACAGAATGACTCAAATGAACTCATGAGACAGAAAGAAATCTTGGAAGGAGAATTGGATGTTGCAAATCAACACAAAGATAAATTCAAGAAAAGCTTAGAAGAACTTGGTGACTTATTGAAAAATCATAAACCTAATGGTGACACTAATGGACTTGGCTTTGAAGTTGGTGAAAGCTCCGGTACTGCAAACACTTAGGATCATAGAAAATCGGTAAGACAACCTAATTCTTATAAATTCAATGGCAAATGCTTTAACTGTAATAAGTATGGTCATAGAGCAAATCAATGTAGATCTGGAAATTATCAAAATATCAACACACCCACTGGTCAATGTTCAAAATGCAACAAAGTTGGTCATAACTCTAAAAATTGCAAAATGAATGTAAGATGTTATGTTTGTGGAAGATATGGACACTTATCTAATCAATGCAAAACTCAAACTGGCATAGGCTATGGCAAAGCTATTCAGAAGAATAATGTAACTTGTTATGCATGTAACAAGATTGGGCATATTGGAAAATTCTATAGAAGCAAAGGATCACCGATAGACAACAAAAGTGCTAGCTTGAAAGGGAAAGAAAAAGTTGAAGAGGTAAAGCAAGAATTCTCAAAACAATGGATTAGAAAAGTAGATCTAAATGTTGGGAATACTCATCCACTGGTAGAACCAATCAACACTTCACCGGTAGGAAAGAGTGATGCTTCACCAGCAGGACAAAGTGATACTCCACCGGCAGGAAGTTCTTCATTGAATTGAAGAAAGTTTCTTAGAGGGTTTGGTAATCTAATGACACATGTGCTATTATTCCCTTGGTTAAAGATGAGAAGTTGAAAGATACTTATATACTGACAGACAATGTTAAGTAATTACTTAATCGGCATGCATTAATTGTGATAGTTGGCAAAATTGACTTTATAAATTAGTGGTTTTAGCTCCATTTCACTTCACTGTGAATTCAAACACCCGAAGAGCACGAAATCTCCAGAGCAAAGGCATTTCAAGCGAAGAAGCAAACGATTTCAGCATTCATCCATCCTAAGGTAGAAAAAGGTATTTATCATCATGGCATCTACCTCTGCACTTGAATATATAGCAAACCCTACTGTAGTCGAGGTTATAGAATGCCCTAGGCCCGTATTTCAACTAGTTCCTGAGATAGCAAAGAAAGATGACAATACAGGTGCTTTTTCCCAAATTCCAAAAAGAGTTGTTTTTGATGAAGACACTGGAATATACATCCATTGCAACATAGAGGAATTAGGAGATGACGAAATCAAAACCATGTATAAATCTGTCATATGTGATGAATCCGGTAATGTAAAAGATGAACATAAAAATGTTGAAACCCTAGGATTTACAGAGGTCCTTAGCATTCCTGAATTTCCCAAGGATGTGATTAGGATAGTCTTAAGTAGGGTACATGGAGAATTTTTCTAGTTAGATGCAATTCATAAAATTACCAAGGAATATGTCAAAGAAGTGACAGGGTTACCCTCAACTGGTAAAAGGCCAGACAAAACCAAGAAGGTCTCAAATGACCTAGTTACTAAGATAATTGGTGCTACATCTGGTAAAAGGTCCTTAAGAGCCAATGATGTAACCGACACCAATGTAAGGTTTATCAACATGATATTAGGGTATAAGGCAGCTCATGCAAATAGACTCAATTCAGTTTCAAGTTTATGCATTAAGAGTACTTATAACATGATTACAGACAATGTGAAGATTGATATCTATGAATGGTTAAAAGATGAGTTGATTGATAACTTAGGCAAGATTAAAAAGGATAAGAAAGGAACTTTTAGGTTTGGAAATCTGGTAGTATGCTTGATGCTACATATAACCAAATAGGTTCCTAGTATAGGCTACAAAGAACTTGGATTTGATATACCAGTAGGTAAACAGCTAACAGACCTATTTGACAACATGGGTGAAGATAGAGAAAAGAATATCCATGACTACTTTCAAGCACTAAAAGCAAAAATGAAGAAAATAATTAGACTGTCACAAGAAATTGTGAACAAATACAAAAAGGAAATCTATTTTGTGATTAAAAAGGATGAAATCTAGATGGAAGTAGTAATCCTAAGAACAGTTTGGGTAACAGAAATGGGTTATGAGACAGATGACGTTATCATTGAAACATATGCTAAAGCACTTCTGGAAGCACCTAGGAAACCAAAGGAAAAAGTCTTTGGTGATGCTCAAACCATAGAGAGTCAAATTCAATCAAAGAAAAATCTCAAAAAGGTTGAAGCTATTGTGAGAAGAGGTTGTAGACAAGCTATGGCAATAAAATAAGATGTACTTAAGAAAACTGACATCACTGAGGATGAGTTAGAAACACTAGAACCCGAAACTCACCTATCACCGATAGGCACATCTTCAAAAAATGACATGCCTGCAACTTTCAAGAGAGTTGTAAGGAAAAGAGATCCCTCACTGGCAACCACACCCTCACCTAAGAGGACAAGACATAAAAAACAAGCAGTGAGATCTCCAGTTAAGAAGACTACAATGAAGAGGAAATTGACACCTAAGAAGAAGAAGAGGACAAATCAGGACATGACCCCTCTAGAAAAACTGCTAAATGAAATCACAGAGGAAGGCAAACTAAAGAATGTAAAGAAATTGTATGACACTCTGACCGCAGATGAAAAAGAACAAGTAGAAAACAGTGTTATACTGCACATGGACATGTATAAGAAATTTTTAATGGAAGTAGTAGATGAATTACCTGAAGAATTGTTTAAGAGATTAGAAGCAAGACAAGCAGTAGTAGAACTTGACAAGAAAATCAAGATAGAAAAGCTATTTGTTGTGTACCCAGTGAGCTCACCTAAAGAAATAGATGATTTAATTGTTGAAGCCAACTGATCAGTATTTTCTACTGCACACCGGCAAATTGCATTAATGGTTGGAAGAGTCAATGAGGTGACTGCAGAAACAGAAAATAGATGGGATATTTTCCTAGTAGAAATAAAAACAAGAAGAATACATGAGCCACAAACCTATAAAGGTATATCAGAAGGACAAGGAAAAGGCTAAAGGTAAAGTTGGTGGACCACCTAGTATCAAAGTTAAAGACAACTTACCCCTACCTCCTTTGATTACTCCACTAGTAACAACAACAACTACAGAAGATCAACCAGTAGTTGAAAGTATGGATGTAGAGGATGTCAATCCTAATCCTAAAGTCTTATATACAGTGGATGTTGATACACAAAAGATCAACATTGTGGTAGACAAAGATATAGCTAGTAAGACTGAAATGGCTAGTGAGCCACAAGTAGCTGAGCAAATTGATAACACACAAAAGAAACTGGTGGATGATAACACAGGAGAACAGGTAGAGACACAGAATCAGACTGAAACAGGGCAACAATCAAAGAAACAGATAGAGCAACAGGCTCCGGAACAGGAACAAGAATAGATTCATGTGGAAACAATGAAACCAACAATTGGAGAAGTAGATAAACCATTGCTTAAGGAAATGCAAACATAAACAGACCTACTAGAGGTCAATACAAGCTTGGTTACTTCCACCACCAGCGGTATTCAGAATGTAAGTTCCTCATCAGCAGGCTATAAATCAACTAATGTGACTGAAGTACTCTTAGATTCAATTAAGAGGATAACAGATTGCAGCTCACAAGCTTATAAGGCTATAGGTGAAACCATACCAATTTTGAAGAGGCTAGCTCCTAATTGTAACATAGATAATAAGGATTCATTGAGTCAAATTGAAATGTTGTCCAAATACATCAATGAAAACATAGTGACAATTGAGCAAGTAAAGGAAGAGGCATTGAAGGATAAAATGGAAATTAAGAAACAAAGATTCTTTGAAGATCAGATAAAGAAGTGTAAAAGAGAATTTGACACACTTCTACCGGAACTATGTAATTTACTAAAAGAGTTCAAAACTTTGTATAGAGACATATGCAAGATAAACTTACTAACAGTTGATATAAATAAACAAATGAGCAAGGTACAGGATCAAATAAATAAACTTGCAGACAATTTTGTTAACTCACCAGATACACTATCAGTTTTTGAACAGCAAATAACAAATTTTGAGGATGAATTACTAAAGTTGGGAAGAGAAAAGGAGAGAATAGTGGATAAGGCAAAAAGTTTAAGGTTACGACTGAGTCCAAGATTGGACTATCTAGCATTCATATGGAAAGAGATATCTGAGGCACTTGTATAGGGACAGAGGACACTGGTAGAGCACATGAAGCATCTCACTGGTACAGTTAAAAGGACAGAGACAACTATCAAAGATAGTAAAAAGTTTATGGAGAGTATAAACTTAATTTTGGCAGATCTATTTCAAATTGAAACCACCCAGTTATAAGGTTTAAGACTACAACTCTACTGACATCTTGACAACCTTTGTCATTGATGCCAAAGGGGGAGTAGAGGTATGAGAAATTCAATATCACAGGAATCATATGCTCAGGGGGAGCACAAATTTTTGGTAACATTTTTGGACTTCACATTTTTTGATGAACTTTTGAAATTTCTCATGAGTGTTGCCATCAATGCCAAAGGGGGAGATTGTTGGCATATGCACACTCCAATGAGACATTGAAGGTGATTGAAGGTTTTGTCATTGATGGCAACCTTACAATCCTATGGCACCGGCAAGGCACTACACTGGCATCAATAGAACACACTCTACACTAGCACTCAGAACACCAACACCGACACAGAGAAAGGAAGCATACCGGCACAGAGGCCGACAGGATTTTTGATATATTATATTTTGTTTATTATCGAAAAACTTTGTAAGCCAACTTGATATAATTGTAAAATGACTTATATATATATATATATATATATATATATATATATATATATATATATATATATATATATATATATATATATATATATATATATATATATATATATATATATATATATATATATATATATATATATATATATATATATATTTAAGAAGTCATTTTAGGACATTTTGTAATAAGATATATGGATAAGAAAAATTATTAGGTGGACCTATTATGCGAAATATAGGTTAAGGGGTATATGTAAAGAACAGAGTAGAAACCGGTACTGAATCTGGCATTGAAGATGCTATTATAAAGCAGTACAAGTTATTGGATTTGTATAATCCATCATTGTAAGTTAGTGAGACTTCCCATTGAGCAATGAGCTCTAGGCACTTGGCCTTCCTGCATGTGTAGGCCCCTCTTGTAAGTAATATTCTCTTATTGGCCAATAAGAAAATATTGTGGGTCACAAATCCCATTGAGGTTTTTCCCACATCGGGTTTCCTTGTTAAAATATTGTGTTATGGTGTGTTTCTTATGTGGTTGCTTTCATTTCTGTTTATTGCATTATTTCTTGCTTATCGATACACTGTTATAATATGCTCTACATGTTTTAAGTTAAGAAATTCTATTCACCAGTTAGATACTGATTCACCCCCCCCGCTCTCAGTATCTGTGGGAATCCTAACATACACACACACACACACACATATATTATAATCCATTTTTATTATAAATAACAATAATATCAAATGAAAAAAAATAACTTACAAAATTAAAACATTCTTAAAAAATAATTAAAATTAATTATTTTATTTAATCAGTAGTTAGCCTTGGGGGATCATTCCACTCTTTGAGGGAATTAAAAACTTAAATCATCCTTTTATACTCCTCCCACTTATCCAATTATCCACTCACTGCTAATTGCGTGTTTGACAACACACTTCTCTTAACTCCTCAAAGAAGAAAAAACATTGAAAATAATAGATGTTTTTATTCATTCACAATGGTTTGATTAGAAATGATCTGAAATGGTTTAGAATGGTCACTTTTGCAATTGAAATTGTTAAACTCGTTTCGACGGTCACAAGGCGAGATGAGATTCCCACTGTGTTTCTAGTAACACGAATCAAAATACACAAAATGAAAGTTAATCAAAACCCCAATATGTAGCTATTTTTAATATATCATGGGCCCTAATTCTCTATTCCTACAATACTTCTCCATGGTCCTTCTTTCACTGATATCTTCTCATCCTCTCCAACTCTTACCATGTTCTTTCCATCTTTCTTGTCAACATTTACAGAATAGATTTTGGACAAAAAATCTTCTGATTATAATCTTCTAAATTTTCCTACAGTGTATTTAAAACTCACTATTAAATGCAATTTATATGTTTTATTTATTGTTTTTGTTTCTTGGGCATTCTAATAGAATTTTGTAGAGTTTTTGTGAAGTAATTAAAAAGAAAGAACATTCTAAAAATATATACAGCTACAATAGGGAATTAAAATAAGAACAATGGTTTTGTATTATTGTAATAGCTGCAAAATTATAGCCAGAACAGGGGCATTTTTGTTGGTACTCAGTAATTTGTTGTTTGAAGTAAAGAACAAAGGGGCATATTTTCTGATTTTATGTGTTTTCATGAATGAATCCAAAGTTTTGGAATCATCAATCTCTTTTTCTATGTTATTTTCTTCATTATTTTTTTTCCTTTGCATTTGTCCATCAGTGGTATCAAAGATGGAGGTTATTGAGTGAAGTATTCAAGATATTTTTTCAAAAAGTCAGAAGGGTTATTCATAGTCAACAATGGCAACTCCAAGCACAAGTTTGACAAATCCACAAATATCACAATTCAATGGAAAGAATTATGATTATTGTGCAATAACAATGAAAGAATTGTTTTGTCCTCAAGATTAATGGGAGTTTGTTGAGAAGGATATCCAAAACTAGTATATGCAATAGCATATAATGCATTTACACAAGTAGAGAAATATGTATTGATGGATAATAGGAAGAAGGATTCAAAGGCTCTCTTTTTATCTTTCAAGGAGTGTATGAGATAATTTTTCTAAGGATTCAAGCAGAGATGTGCAATTCATAAAAGATGAAGCATGGGATGGAACTATGGATAAAACAATCAATATTGCAACCAACTTACCACAAGAAGAAAATGAAGATTTTATGCAAGCAGGTACTCATCAAAATGTGACTCCTTCCACACCCATTCAAGGTCAACAAAGTGGTCAAATAACACCATCATCAATCATAAGGATAGCCCTACACACTCAAGAAAATACTCCATCAATGTTGCAAACACCATATTCAATTGGGACTCTTGGTGTTGGACCATCAAGTCCACATTCTACAAGTTCAAGTGATTTGTCAAACCCCACATTCACAAGCCTAAGGAGGCAAGAAATTAGAAGTTTAAGGGAGATTAATGAGGAAAATGAAGGTAAAAATAATGAAGGTCTAAGTTTTCTTTTTTCTTTATATTCACATGTTGAAGATCCAATTCATTTTAAAGAAGCAATAAAAGAAGAAACATGGGTGCAAGCAATGGATGAAGAAATAGATTCTATTGAAAAGAATCGAACATGAGAGTTAGTCAATCTTTCACAAGGAGAAGAAGTGATTGGAGTAAAGTGGGTTTACAAGACAAAATTGAATGCAAATGGTGATGTGCAAAAATGCAAGACAAGGCTTGTAGAAAAAATTTATTCACAACAACCTGAGGTAGATGATAATGAGACATTTGCATCAATGGCTCGTTTAGACCCCATGCGGAAAATATTAGCCATAACAACTCAAAACAAGTGGGTAGTATATTAAAAGGATGTAAAATCAAATTTCTTAAATGGTTTTTTAGAAGAAGAGGCCTCTATGGAGCAGCCACCTAGATATGAGATTTTGGGTCATGAAAAAAAGGTTTACAAGCTCAAGAAGGCACTCTATAGATGTAAACAAGACCCAAAAGCATGGTATAGCAAAATTGATAGTTAGCTTTTGCAGAATGGCTTCAGTAGATTTAACAATGAGCCTACTTTATACACAAAGATGAATGAGCAAGGTGAGATCATAATTATTTTTTATAAGTTGATGACTTGATATTCACGGGTGATCTATTAATTGACATGTTCAAATCAGCTATGAAGAAGAAATTTGAGATGACTGATTTGGGTTTAATGAAGTATTTTCTTAGCATTGAAGTGAATCAAAATAATAAAGGTATATTCATCTCACAATCTAAGTATGCAAAGGATATCTTGAAAAGGTTTAATATGATAAATTTAAAATCAGCCCCAATGCCTATTATCATAGGTTTGAAATTAAGAAAGGATGATAAAGGGTCTAAAGTTGATTCAACTTTGTACTAAAAGCTTGTTGGAAGTCTCATGTACTTAACAACCACAAGGTCAGATATAATGTTTGTAGTTAGTCTCATTTCAAGGTTCAAGGAGTCTCCAAAAGTTTCGCATTGGCAAGTAGGGAAAATAATTATGAAATATGTTAGTGGAATAAGGAACTATGGAATAGTCTACACAAAGTCAAATGATTTCACGCTGATAGGATATACTGACAATGATTATGTAGGGAGTATAGATGATAGGAAGAGCACTTGAGGTTATGTTTTTAATTTTCAATTTGGTGTAGTATCATGGACTTCAAAGAAAAAACCAATTGCTACTCTTTCATCATCTAAAGCAGAGTATGTAGCAGCTACAGAGGCAGCTTGTCAAGTAGTATGGATGAGAAGAATGTTGAAAGAATTGAGCTATGAACAACAAAAGGCAACGAAGATCTACTGTGACAACAACTCAGTGACTGCGTTGTCAAAAAAATCAGTTTTTAACAAAAGAAGTAAGTATATTGACACAAGATATCATTTCATTAAGGAGTTGATCAACAATGAAGATATCATTTTGGAACATTGCAAGTCAGAAGTTCAATTTGCAGATATCTTCACCAAGGCATTAGGAAAAATAAGTTCTTTACATGATCGAGACAATTTGGAAATCACAGATGCCAGTTGAGAGATTAAGGGGGAATGCTGGAAGTAATCCCCAATTGCCCCATCTACTTCTCCGTAATGAAAGAGTGATCCTTCTTTCATTGTTGTCTTCTCGTTCTCTCCAACTCTTACCGTGTTCTTTCCATCTTCCTTGTCAACATCTATAAGACAGATTTGAACAAAAAAAAAAACTTTTGACTGTAATCTTTTAAATTTTCTTATGGTGGATTTGAAACTCACTATTAAATGCAATTCATATGTTTTGTTTATTGTTTTTTGTCCATGGGTATTCTAATATAAGTTTGTAAAGTGTTTGTGAAGTAAATGAAAAAAAGAACAGTCTAGAAACATATACAGCTGTAGAATGGAATTAAAATAGGAATAGGGGTTTTGTATTATGGTAACAGCTGCAGGATTATAACCAGAACATGGACAGTTTTGTGAGTGCTGAATAATTTGCTGTTTGAAGTACAGAACAGAGGAGTATACGTTCTGATTTTACGTGTTTAAAATCTAAGAAGAGCAGCAGCTCTTTTTGTAAGGAAGATCATATGTGTTTTGGTAAATGAATATAAAGTTTTGGAATCATCAAGCTCTTTTCCTATGTTATTTTCTTCATTGTTTTGTTTTCCTCTGCCTCTGTCCGTCACTTTAAATAATTCTCACTTGATGATACACACCAGAAACTATTCTGTAATAAACAACGGAAATTCTTATTGGGTTTTTCACAAACACGTCACTAGGAAACACAATGGCAATGTAAAATCACGCCAAATGCACCAGCAAAAAGCAAGTTGTCAACTCACAATAATGCTCATTGTTCGCTTGCACCTAATTAAACCCTACGCTGTATTAGAAGAAAGCAAGTGACATAAGCTTTTGTTAATCTGAAACCATGAAAACAACAGACATCTATTTATGTTTTGCATTGGAACCGATCACAACAGTAAGCGTCATCTTTCAAATTTTATAAGGAAACCGATAAAAGTTAAACAACGCGCACTATAGTTTTGTATCAAAACAAACAAAGAACAGACACCCTGTTAATTTTTTCAACCTAAACCAATCGAAAGAACAGACACCCAGATAGTTTTCAAGCCAACCTAATTGAAAGAACTGACACCCAGTTAATATTTTACAGAAACAGATTTAGAAAACATAAAGATCGACTTGAAGGAACAGGGGAGTGAAAGACAGAACAAAAAAGAACAGACCCAAAACATAAACATTTGCATTTAATTAAAACAAAACATTACAGATTCATACACTTAGCTGGACTCTGCTCTACCGAGAGAGTGCTTACAAAAATGAAGTGCTAAGAAATAGACCTTCCACACATCACCGAGGAGAGAGGGCATTCATAAAATAATATATTTCTAACTGCCCAAAAAGCATGTGATCTGATAGAAAGACAGGCTGAAGAGTACATGATAATCCATCCAAATCTTAAGAAAATCTGTTGGTCTCATGTCTGCAGATAAGCTATGCATACGGAGGATATATGGTTTGATATGTTAGGTGGGGGTATTTGGGATTATATCTCCAACAAGACTAAGTTTTTCTAATCCAATCCAACCCAAATAACAGATAGCTTAGATTGAAAGTGTGAAATTAGAAATCCTAACCTTTCGGAAACAGTGCCACTGTCAATGGGTTTGCCCAGTACTCGGCGTTGATTACGATTTCCATGTGCCCTGGGCATTATGGATTCACAGTACTGTTGATATTGTTCAAAATCAAATTTCGTAGTGACAAAGAAAATAGAGAGAGAATAAGATTAGACGTCCGGCTAATCACAGAAAAATCGAACAAAGAAACAAATCTCGACGGCCATCTGGAAAATCATTTTTATTTATGTCAATAACACCGTTGATTGTGCAAACAACTCCTGTAATTTTTCCTAAAAATCAATAACACATTTTATAACCCCGTTTAGAAACCAGAAATCACTGCATTGACAGCTTTAAAGGAATCATACGAGCAAAATGTATGTGTACGGACAGCGTAAAAACAATTTTAATACCCGTACACAGGTCTGGAATTTGACGGTCATCTCTATCTCTTATATGAATTTTTTATGACGGTTTAGTCATTTCAATGCCTTTCACTTGACATTTTAAGAAAAAATATAAAAGTAGAAGATTGAAGCAAAGAAAATCATTATCTTAATGAGAAAATAATGATAAATTAGTAATATATGCAAAAATCTTAAATTTATTAAATAAGTTTCTAAATCAATACACTAATATATATTATATATTAACATTAAATGATAAACAATTAATAATTACTAATTTAGTAATAATAAACATTTAAATTTTAAAATTATATATATATTGACAAGTTTCTATAACAATCTTATTAAATATATTTAAAAAATTAAATTGACTAAGTTTCTAAATTCATATATAAAAAAATAGAATATATTATAAAAATTCATATTAAAATATTTTATCAATTATATTCTACCATTTCAATTATGACAAGTTTCTAAATTCATATGAAAAAATAAAACTATTCTAAAATATCATATTAAAATATTATAAAATTAGAAACAACTACATCCTTCCATATTCTAAATCCTTCCATTTTAAAATAAATTTGTATTTTTATAATAAACATTCTAAACTAATATATATAATTTGAAGTGTCATCTATACGGTTTTAGAAAAAAATAGCATGTCAATGCATACGTTCTACTAATTTTTTAAGCTGTCAAATACGATTCAAAAGTGAAAAAACGGCCATTTTGCCTGTCAAATTCCAAGCCTGCACGTACATACATTTAGTAAGCTACTTGCACTCTGATCTATAAACTTATTAGCCAGATCGATCTAATCAGATTGTCGGCGTACCTCTGGCTAACCCTAGTTAAGATTTTACTTCACCTCCGAGTAAAATCTTTCATTTAGGTGGAAAGAAAATTTTTATAGGAAAATATAGATTTGTAGAAACATATAACCATAAAACACATCTGAATATCACTTAAACCAAAATTAAACATAATTGTATTATTTCATTTATTTCATAATTGTTACCTATAAAGAATTATTTTCTATCCCCACATTTTATAGAATGATAGTAAGCTTTCACATTATTATTTTATAGAATGATAGTAAACTTTCACATTATTATTTTATATAATTATAGTACAGTTTGAATTGATCTAGTGGTGGGAAATTTGTATTCTTGAAAGAGAGGTTACAAATTCAATTCCAACAAAAGATAAGGTATGTAAGCCTAGTTAGCTGCCTCCCCCAAAACATAATTACAGAAAAACCGTAACATATAGCAAAAAAATATATGCTACAGTGATATAAAAAGAACATTTGCATAGAATAATAATAATAAACTTTCAAATATTTCTTAACAAAAGTGTCAAAATTACCTTCCACATCAACATGAGAACTACAATTAAAAATTAAAATATACACTCCTTAATAACTACTTGCTATGCACAAAATAGAAAAAAACACAAACATACATAGATTTAGGGAAACCTCATTTACATTGAAGAGAACAAATTCAAAAGAAAATTAACTAGCTTATATATATTTAATAATATATATAGAATAAGCAGAGAGATATCCTTCTAGAGGTGCCTATTTTTTTATTAATTTATCAACATTAAATGGCAATAGGCGCTTCGAGAAGAATATCTCTCAGCTTATTCTATATATATTATTAAATATATATAAGCTAGTAGCAGTCGTAGCATGAATTGAAAGACATGACATAAATTAATTTCAAATTATATATTGTTGTACAGTTGTATATTTTGTATTGGTATAGTGTTAGATTTAGGATTCCATTTGGTTCAATTCTAGATTTATAATTATAGTTAGGATCGGAATCAAAATAGTAGGCCTAATTCAATAAGGATTAGGGTTCATTATGGTTTACTATTAGGGTTAGGATTTGATTTAGTTTAAAATAGTAGGCCTAATTCAATAAGGAATAGGGTTCATTTTGTCTTGCTATTAGGGTTAGGGTTATGGTTGTATTTAGGGTTTACATCATTGTTGAGGTTAGGTTAATGGTCAGGGTTTGGATTTACATCATGTTTAGTGTTACGGTTAGCATTAAGATTATGATTAGGCTAGGATGTAGGTTATGGTTAGATTATGTCTAGGGTTATGGTTAGATTATGTCTAGGGTTATGGTTTATATCATAGGGCTATGATTAGGGTTAGGATTATAGTTAGGGTTTACATCATTGTTAGGATTAGGTTAATGATTAAGGTTTGGTTAATGATTAGGGTTTGGATTTACTTCATGATTAGGATTAGGGATAGGGTTAAGATTGTGGTTAGGCTTTGGATTTATCATTATGGTGAGGATTATGTCTAGGGTTAAGGTTAGAGTTAGGATTATAGTTAGGGTTTACATCGTTGGTATGGTTAGGTTAATGGTTAGGGTTAAGGTTCTAGTTAGGCTTAATTTTTAAGTATATGGTTAGGATTATCTCTATGATTAGAGTTTATATCATAAGGTTAGGGTTATGATTGTGGTTAGGGTTAGGGTTAAGGATTGGGTTTAGGATTATAGTTTGGGTTTACATCATTTTTAGGGTTAGGTTAATGGTTAGGGCTTGGATTTACATCATGTTTAGTGTTACAATTAATGTTAAAATTGTGGTTAGGCTTAGGAGTTAGGGTTATGGTTAAGATTATATGTAGGGTTAGCACCTTTATATCATAGGGCTAGGGTGGTTATAGTTTTGGTTTGGGTTAGGATTATGTGTAGGGTTATGGTTTATATCATAGGGCTATGATTAGGGTTAGGATTATAGTTAGGGTTTACATCATTGTTAGGATTAGGTTAATGATTAAGGTTTGGTTAATGATTAGGGTTTGGATTTACTTCATGATTAGGATTAGGGATAGGGTTAAGATTGTGGTTAGGCTTTGGATTTATCATTATGGTGAGGATTATGTCTTAGGTTAGGGTTAGAGTTAGGATTATAGTTAGGGTTTACATCATTGTTATGGTTAGGTTAATTTTTAGGGTTAAAGTTCTAGTTAGGCTTAATTTTTAGGTATATGGTTAGGATTATCTCTATGATTAGAGTTTATATCATAAGGTTAGGGTTATGATTGCGGTTAGGGTTAGGGTTAAGGATTAGGTTTAGGATTATAGTTAGGGTTTACATCATTTTTAGGGTTAGGTTAATGGTTAGGGTTTGGATTTACATCAAGTTTAGTGTTACAATTAATGTTAAAATTGTGGTTAGGCTTAGGATTTAGGGTTATGGTTAAGATTATATGTAGGGTTAGGACCTTTATATCATAGGGCTAGGGTGGTTATGGTCATGGGTTAGGGTTAGGATTATAGGTAGGGTTTACATCATTGTTAGGGTGAGTTTAATGGTTGGGGTTTGGATTTACATCATGATTAGGGTTAGGGTTAAGATTGTGGTTAGGATTAGGATTTACATTTATGGTTAGTTTTATGTTTAGGGTTACAGTTTATACATCACTATGTTAGGGTGAGGGTTAGCACAATGGTTAAGTTTAAGATTGTGGTTAGGCTTAACATTTATAATTATGGTTAGGGTTATGTCTAGGTTACGATTTATATCATAGGAATAGGGTTAGGGTTAGGATTATAGATAGATTTTACATCATTGTTAGGGTTAGGTTAATGGTTAGAATCAGGGTTAGGGTTAGGGTTAAGATTGTGTTTAGGATTAGGATTTATGGTTATGGTTAGGATTATGTGTAGGGTTAGGATATATATCATAGGGTTATACTCATTGTTAAGGGTCAGGGTTAGGGTTATAGTTATGGTTTGTATGACTTTTAGGGTTAGGTTAATGGTTAAGGTTATGGCTGTAGTAAGGGTTTATATCATTGTTAGAGTTAGGTTAATGGTTAGGCTTAGGATTTAGTATTATTGTTATGATTATTTCTAGGTTTAGGGTTCATATCATGGGACTAAAATTAGGGTTATGATTAGGATTTATGATTATGGTTAATTTTACATTTAGGGTTAGGATTAACATCAAGGTAAGGGTTATAGTTAAGTTTATGATTGTGGTTCAAAGGATTAATAATTAAAATTATGGCTAGGGTTATGTCTATGGTTAGGGTTTATATCATAGGGTTAAGGGTTAGGGTTAGGATTATAGATAGATATTACATCATTCTTAGGTTTACGTTAATGGTTAGGGTTAGGGTCAGGGTCAAGATTATGTTTAGGCATATGATTTATGGTTATGCTTAGGATTATGTGTAGGGCTAGGGTTTATATAATAGGTTTAGACTTAGGGTTAGGGGTTAGGGTTAGGGTTATAGTTGTGTTTTGCATCACTTTTAGGGTTGGGTTAATGGTTAGGGTTAAGGGTAGGGTTAGGGTTAAGATTGAGGTTATGCTTATGATTTAGGGTTATGTTTAGGATTATGTCCAAGGTTAGCTTTTATATCATAGAGTTACAGTTAGGATTAGGATTATGTTTATGGTTTATATCATTGTTAGGGTTAAGTTAATGGGTACAGTTTGGATTTACAACATGGTTAGGGTTAGGGTCCGGCTAATGGTCATGGTTTGCATCACTTTTAGGGTTAGGATTGTAGTAAGGGTTTATATCATTATTAGGGTTAGGTTAATGGTAAGGTTTTGGATTTAGGGTTTAAGGTTAGAGTTAGGATTAGGGTTACAATTATTGTTAGGGCTAGGATTTAATGTTACTGTTATGATTATTTCTAGGGTTAGGGTTTATATCATGGGCTTAGGATCAGGGTTAGGATTAGGATTTATGATTATGGTTAATTTTATGTTTAGGGGTATGGTTTATATCACAATGTCAGGGTTAGGGTTTATATTAGAGGGTTAGAGTTAGGGTTAAGGGTTAGGGTTAGGATTATAGTTAGGGTTTACAATATTGTTAAGGTTAGGCTAATGGTTAGGGTTTAGATTTATATCATGGTTAGGATTAAGGTTAGGGAAAGGGTTAAGATTATTGTAAGGATTAGGATTTAGGGTTACATTTAGGATTGTGTTTAGGGTTAGGGTTTATATTTATTGTTATGGTTATGATTTGGATTTATATTTATTGTTTGCATCACTTTTAGGGTTAGGTTAATGGTTAGGATTAGGATTGCAGTACAGGTTTATATCATCGTTAGGGTTAGGTTAATGGTTAGGTTTTGGATTTAGGGTTAAGGTTAGGGTTAGGTTTACAATTGTTGTTAAGATTAGTATTTAGTGTTATTGTTATGATTATTTCTAGGGTTAGGTTTTATATCATTGGATTATAATTAGGGTTAGGATTAGGATTTATGATTATGGTTAATTTTGTGTTTAGGGTTAGGGTTTATATCACAACATTAGGAGTGGGGTAAAGGGTTTAAAGTTTATATTAGAGGCTTAGAGTTATAGTTTTAAGGGTTAGGGTTAGGATGGTAGTTAGGGTTTACATCTTTGTTGTGGTTAGGCTAATGGTTAGGGTTTGGATTTATATAATTGTTAGGGTTAAGGTTAGGGATAGGGTTAAGGTTATGGTTATTCTTAGGATTTAGGGTTATGTTTAGGATTATGTGAAAGGTTAGGGTTTATATCATAGGGTTAGGGTTAGGATTAGGATTATGTTTATGGTTTATATCATTGTTAGGGTGGTGTTAATGGGTACAGTTTGGATTTACAACATGGCTAGGGTTAGGGTTTGGCTAATGGTTATTGTTTGCATCACTTTTAGGGTTAGGCTAATGGTTAGGGTTAGGGTTGTAGTAAGGGTTTACATCATTGTTAGGGCTAGGTTAATGGTTAGGTTTTGGATTTAGGGTTTAAGGTTACAGTTACGGTTAGTGTTACGATTATTGTTAGGGTCAGGATTTAATGTTACTATTATGATTATTTCTAGGGTTAGGGTTTATATCATGGGATTACGATCAGGGTTAGGATAAGGATTTATAATTATGGTTAATTTTATGTTTAGGGGTATAGTTTATATCACAATGTTAGGGTTAGGGTTTATATTAGAAGGTTAGAGTTAAGGTTAAGGGTTAGGGTTAGGATTATAGTTAGGGTTTACATCATTGTTAAGGTTAGGCTAATGGTTAGGGTTTAGATTTATATCATGGTTAGGATTAAGGTTAGCGAAATGGTTAAGATTATGGTTAGGGTTAGGATTTAGGGTTACATTTAGGATTATGTGTAGGTTTAGGGTTTATATTTATTGTTATGGTTATAGTTTGGATTTATATTTATGGTTTGAATCACTTTTAGGGTTAGGTTAATGGTTAGGATTAGGATTATAGTACGGCTTTACATCATTGTTAGGGTTAGGTTAATGGTTAGGTTTTGGATTTAGGGTTAAGGTTAAGGTTAGGTATATAATTGTTGTTAAGATTACTATTTACTTTTATTGTTATGATTATTTCTAGGGTTAGGCTTTATATCATGGGATTATGATTAGGGTTATGATTAGGATTTATGATTATGGTTAGTTTTGTGTTTAGGGTTAGGGTTTATATCACAACATTATCATTGGGGTTAAGGGTTTAAGGTTTATATTAGAGGGTTAGAGTCACTGTTTTAAGGGTTAGGGTTAGGATTGTAGTTAGGGTTTACATCATTGTTAGGGTTAGGCTAATGGTTAGGATTAAGGTTAGGGATAGGGTTAAGATTATGGTTACGCTTAGGATTAGGCTTATGTTTAGGATTATCTCAATGGTTAGGGTTTGTATCATAGGTTAAGTGTTAGTGTTAAGGGTTAGGGTTAGGATTGTAGTAATGGTGAAGTTAGGGTTATATTTAAGTTTAGGGTCAAGTTATGGTTTAGAGTTCAATCAGGTCTAAATTAGAGATATTGTCAAGGTGAGGGTTTTATTATGTTAAGGTTTTCATTATAGTTAGGGTTTGTATTTTTTTAATGATGTTAAATGAATGAAAAATTAGTTTTAGAATAAATTTAAAACTAAAGCTTAGATAAATTTCTATGATTAGAGTATGCTTTTAATGTTTATCAAATCCTAATGGTAATCAAACCAAAATGTTAATTAAGGGTTTAACCTTTATGATATAATTTTATATTGTTAGAGTTAACTTTAAGGTTAGGTTAGGGTTGACATTCATTCAAAGAGAATAGGTTTAGGGGTTAATGTTATAGTTAATTAGAGTTTAGTTTGAAGGTAAGATAATAGGTAACTATTGTAGGATAATGTATTCATAACACTTATAATAATTTTTTATAAGATATTAAAAGAATCTTTATTATTATGTACTTTTCTTATGAATATTTTGTTTCCTTATTTTAATATTTTTATGAAATAATTATGTTGAAACTTTGTTCTAATGACATAAAGACATTTTAAAATAGCTTAAACTCACTTTTAATTGAAATGATATTTTTACTATAAATTTAAAATATAGACATTTTAAAATAATTTAAAGTTTCTTATAATTAAAATTGTCTTACACATAACCTTTATTCTAGCCCTAACCTTAATAGTTAATTAAGGCAAAATCTTAGTTGAATTCTTATCAAACCCTAATGTTAATAAAATCAAATACTTAATTAAGGGTTTAACCTTTATAAAACAATTTGAAACATCAATAAAACATTTAAAAATTATTTGAATAATAATAAAATTAACAAAGGTTGTATCAAAATATACTTTATTAATAAATATATTAGATTAAGAATAAATGAGTATCATCAATAGTAATTTGATATTTCTATTTAAATGAATCAACAATTAGTTTTAGAGTAAATTTAGAACTAAAACATATATAAATTTAAATGATTAGAGTATGCTTTTGAATGTTTATCAAACCGTAATGGTAATCAATCCAAAAAATTAATTACGGGTTTAAACTTTTATGATATAATTTGAAAATTTTAAAAACTATATGATTAGAGTTAACTTTAAGACTAGGTTAGGGTTTTCATTTAATTAGAGAGATTAGGTTTAGGGGTTAAGGTTATAGTTAATTAAATTTTAGTGTTAACTTAAGGCGATAAATAGATAACTATTGTAGGATAATGCATTCATAACACTTATTGTCATTTTTTATAAAATATTACAAAAGTTTTTAATATTATGTACTTTTCTTATGAAACTTTGTTCTAATGAAATAAATACATTTTAAAATAGCTTCAAAATTTATTATAATTAAAATATAGACATTTTAAAATAGTTAAAAGTTTCTTATCATTAAAATTATCTTACTCATAACCTTTATTCTAACCCTAACCATGACAGTAAGAGTTTAACCTTTATATAACTTTCAATTAGAGTAAGATTTTATTCTAACATTGTGAAAGAAAAGAAATTAATTTAGACATATAAGAAACATTTTTAAACATTTTTATTCTACCTTTCCTTTTTGCATGTCGTAAAATAGATTTACAACTCTCACTGGCATCTTGAATTCCTTCTCCAATGCATTGATCTCCTCATTGCAAATCTCAATACTCACTACTACATCATATCCAAAAATATAAAATGCAAAACCCTGAATTAAATACAACAAAACCAAACATTATATAAAAACCTTAAATATTTTGAAAGTGATGATTACAATAGGCAAATGCACAAATCTATAATTCATATACCAGTCACTTGCAATCACGAGAAGAATAATTCACAAATAAATAATCCCTCTACAACCCCAATCCAGATCAACCCTCCTCTACCAACAAATTTGTATTAGTTATTCATACAATAATAACATAAAAATCTACTTTCATATTAAATAGGTGGTTAATTTGGATTCACCATGCATTGCACTGCATATCATTGCAAAACATTATTAATTAAAATGACGCATTGAAAATAAGATATCCATTTTTCATTTTTTAATTTCTTACTTTTTCTTTTTATCATTCTTAAGTAGATTAAACTTCTTTAAAACTACTCATTATAACTAAAACCTTCTAATGAAATCTTTATACCATAAACCAACCTTCTAATGTCAACTTAAATATACCTAAAACGGAGAATTTCCTTCCTTTCAATGAAATCTCCACACAGAGTTTGAAATGATCAATGATTTTTTTCTTTTCCAAAGATTATAGCTTGTTATCCTTTGTAAAAACAGCATAATCTTCCAAAGAAATCTATATTGCCCACATATATATTGTGTTCATATACAACATATTCTCAATCACATAAACCAAAAAACTAAATTGCAGAGGATTCTACAAGTAGATGTAAAGATCTAGTATCCTTCTTGCCTGTACAATGAGATCCTTTGAAATTCTAAGTTGAAAGTTTTAATTATTGAATGGAGTGAAACTATCTCATAACTGTTTTGAAAACCAAATCTATTAATCTATCAATTATTTTACATTCTATATTAATTAATTATTATTTTAAGCCTTAAATAATTGAAAACCAAATGACCATCAAAATTATTGAAAACCCCTGACACATAAATTTGCTGCCATTGTAGAAGCCTCTCGGCTTAATTAATTACAAATACTTCTGTGATTGAACAAAATGTATCTTTTGCCTGGTTTGACATTTTACATTTATTTTTATGTCTATCAACATAATACAAATATTAATTTGATAAGTTTTTATTTTTTCTCAAAAAATGCATATATTAATAAAAAGAAATAATACAATAGAATAGCTTTTCAAGATAGAAATCTTGAAAGCAGAAAATAAAAATTTAGAACAACTGCAACAAGACATTGCAAAACAGAACAAAACATAATAAACATAATAAACAAGACAATGTAGCTATATAGAATGAGAATTACAAAAAAAGATCATTTTTGGGTGCAAGACATTAATTTGATGAGTTGGGCTAAGCAAACTATTCAGAATATACATGCAAACAGTAGAAAATAATTCAATTTTGTCATAGATAACATTTTCATTCTGGCTGTGCATTAAATGCATCCATACAGACATTTTAATAGACTAACTTTTTTGTTATCTGCAATAGGCATATATAGAACCTTTACAAATTTGTGTATTGATTGACTGCCACAAATTACACACCATACAAACATTTAGTTGATTATGAATATATTTATTTACTTTATCAATTCTATTTAAAATATATTAAAGAATAAACCAATAAAAATCTTGCAATTAATTATTTTGGAAAATAAAAAAACTAAACCCACAACTTGGAGTTGATAGATAATTGAAAATTATGTAAACATCTTTTAACATCCAATAGAAAGTAAGATTTAAATAATTTGAAGTAAAATATTTTTATTTAAATTCAGAACTTCAGAGAAAGTAAATGATTTGCTGACTGACAAACTAATTGGAAAAACTTACACTACTAAAAACAATTATTGGATGATTAATAAAATACTGAAGTAAATAAATCATTTGCTGAATACTATCTTACCAGGTCCACATACGCTCGTTCTGCTTTGATCTCATTCCAAACTTGCTGTTCTTAACCCAGTTTATCTCTGAATTCATAATTGCGAAACAGCTAAATAATAGTTACAATGATTTCCACTTGAGAATTATTTTGATCTTTGATATTTGCTCTGATATTATCCCAGAATTGCTGGCCTCTGTTCAATTAATCGTTTTCATTACCAGTGTAGTAGAACTTCTTTAGTTTTGTCAACCATTCTAAACCCTCTGGAACTTTCTTCACTCGCGGACAAGATCCTACATAGAACTCCTGCAGGAAGGGCATTGCTCCATCCTCCATATCTGGCAGCACCTCCAAATGAGAGAAATTCATAATTGTCAGAAAGCGTAGCTTGGGAAACCCAGATGGCTTTCCAAACACCTTTGGTAGTTCTGTACAAGTGTTATCACCATCTAATACCAACTTTTTCAAGTTAGGCAAGTTTTGAAATTCCGGATAATAGCTACAGTCACACTTTTCTAATTTGAGATACGCTAGATCTGTTAGCGCACACAGCCAATTCGGCACAGCAAATTTCTCGAGTTTAAGTGTTTGTAGATACTGCATGTCGGAGAGATTCGGCGGCAAAGAAGATATTGCACCAGATGATTTAACTGATAGATAGCTCATGTAGGGTTGCTGAGCAAAGGTTCCGTTGTTCATTTCCTTATTAACTTCTAAGCTTACATCTTGAAGACAGGTTAATTTGGGAAGATCCTCCAACTTCAAGAATCCATCCTTTTCGGCACAGAACCTCAAGTGGCTCGATCTTAGTACCCTCAAATCCACCAGCTTTGAAATTCCTTTGGGCATATGACTCAGCAGATCATCATTGCAACCACTTATATTGAGATGCTGGAGACATTTGAGTTTATTGATCCACTTAGGAAGACGTTCTAGCTCACAGTCAGACAGATCAAGAAAGAGAAGACGCTTAAGACTTTTCACACATTTTGGTACCTTTTTAATTTTTGTGCATGATAAATTGAGAAGCTTGAGAATTTTTAGCTTTCCGACACAAGGGGGCAATGTGGAGATCTGAGTGTTGCTCAAGTCGAGAACCCTTAATAATCTCACAGGACTGACAAACTTTTTCTCAACTTTCTCAATGGAAGTTTCATACAATGACAGAGTCCGAAGAGATCTTGGACAAGATTCCCTGGTTTGTACAATGGCCTCTTGCTGGTGCAGTAAAATTCTTTTCGCGGATGTGAAGGCATCATTAACAGAAAATTTACATTGGTGTTCTTTAGATATAAGAATTGCTAAATCGAGCAGCAAGTCATGGACCTTACAATGTTTGACTAGATGCTCATCCTCTTCTACTTCAAGCAAGCATAGGCTGGCCAAGAGATCTAAATAACGCCAAGCTACCTCCCACTGATATTCTCCTTCTTGGGAAATGAATCCTTCGGCAATCCAAAGATTTATGAGATATTCCGCATTTATTTTCTAATCCTCAGGAATTAATGACAAATAAGAAAAACAGACCTTAAGAGGTGGAGGCAAGGAATCATAGCTCAATTCGAGAATGTGCATAATTAAGTCATAGTTAGGATCAACAAACTTCACAAGATCAACCTTCTTGAGCTGATTCAATTTAAATTCCCACTTTTTCAGCTCCGTGCAGCGGGAGAGAGAGGCTCCTGTTATCTTGAGAGCCAATGGTAACCTCCCGCATTCCTTTTCAACTTGACTAGCTATCGCTTGAAGTTGATCCGGGACGGGTTCATCTGGGAAAGCATGAGCACAGAACAGCTTCCAACTCTCTTGCTCTGATAAAAGCTCCATGTCGTAAGGCAAAGCACCAAGGTTGTCGCAAATTTGCCTATTTCTTGTTGTAACAACAACTTTACATTGGCTTTCAGGACCAACTGGTAGACCAAGGCTTGTCATGATATTTTTCTCTCTGTCTACCCTCAAGACGTCATCCAGCACGATGAGAGATTCCGTTCCTCTTAAAGCGTCATGAATCAGCTGCGCGGCATAATCTTCACTTACATCATTCACCTCAACATTTAAAGTTTTCATTAAATCAAGCTGCAATTTTTTAATAGAATATGCCTGTGATATGGAAAGCCAGATTGAATGCGTATACCTTGCTCTGATTTTCTTAAAAGCGTTTTTGAGAAGAAATGTCTTCCCTGCTCCGCCCATCCCCACCACGGCAATGACTGGAACAGTTGATCCATCTATCTCGGTGATAAGCTTCTGAACCTTGAGCTCAATCCCTACAGGCTGTGAATCGCTGGGCAGGAGACTATTTTCCTTCCTCTCTGCATTGCTTGATGACTGTTCGGAGAGAGCCGACACTAATTCACCCAAAAGCTTCAGCTGCTCTCCACCTTTCGTGATAAATATGACCCGCTCTTTGACTTTCTGAATTCTTTTTGCCATTTTATAGCGGAAATATAATTCCACAGGACTGCAAACACAAGACTGAGTTACATTGCTAGCATAAAGAGGGCAAAGAGCACATTCTTCCACAATGTCCTCTGCTTCCCAGGCAACGTCCTGAACTCGGTTCAGCCATCTTTTCACCCCCTTGTCTTGTACAGCCCGTAAATTTACGTCTACCAGAAAATCATGTATACTTGTGAGCTCCTTCAACCAGTCAAAGTCCCGCGTGAAGTTGCAAACCAGCGCTATTTCTTGACACGTTTTCTTGACTATCGGCTCCACTATGATCTTGGAAAGTTTGTCAATAATAGCTACTGCGATTCCAGGATCCATTATTAAGAAGTTCTAACTACTACTGAAAGTAGACGGAGAAGATCTCTCAAGTTCGTATACATGCCCAATAACAACAGATCGAAGTTGCTTAACGATGTGTTAAAAACAACTTGAACATTCGATCTGAATTTTCTATGGGGGAATAACACTGAAACGTAATGAGCAAAAAGTAATGCTCTAGAGAAAAAATATTAAAGGGGTAATTGAAGACTAAATGAATGTTTTATGTGAAATGTCACATAAACTTAAACAAGAACCAAAACTCTTGCTCTATAGTAAAAATATTAAAGAGAGAATGGAAAATAGAACCAAAATTACTGCTTTATAGTAAAAATATTAAAGAGAGAATGAAAAATTTCAAAATTAGATATGTATGTTTTATTTGGGAATAGTTCTGAAATAGTAAAAATTGTTGGTGTAATTAATTATTCATGTTGGATATTATCACACCTTACTTAAGTTTACTTAGGTACATGCACATCATAGTAGTTTGGGTATGAAACACTTGGGTGTTTGTGCCACATTGGGATAGTGTGTAGGAGAATTTCCACCTTTTGTGGTCTTATCTTGTTGTTACATTCCACATTCGGTGGGTGATTAGCCTCATGTGGAATATTATATTGTTTCTCCTACCTACTCTTGTTTCTCATTGAGTCACATGTCATGTTTGTGTGCTCACATATCCATATAGACTTGCCTATATAAGCAGACTCATATTCACTGTATGTATTGATTGATGATGCAGTTGATCAGTATTTTCATCTTGATAGAATATAGTTTATTCCTATCATCTATTTTGTCTCTCTATTATACTTTTCATTGAGCTCTTGATCTTGGCAAAATCTCACATGGTATCAGAGCCTAAAGGGTTTATTTGATTAGTCTTTTTGGAGACATTTTGGAGGCTTCGATTTTCAGATCTGGGGAGGTGCTATTTTTAGGGGCGTCCTATTGCAATTTCGACATCACACTTGCATCCGGGTGGCCATTTCCATGAATTTTGACTATAAAGTTGACCTATTTTGGTGAGGGAAATTTTTTTGCCAATTTTGCTAATTTTGCTATATTTGTACGGATTTTGCAAATATAATAATAATAATAATAATTTTTTGCGGATGTTTTTTTTAAATATACATTTATATTAAATCATAGTTTTTTGGTTTGTAAAAGTTTTTATTTTAATTAACGCTGTGAGATTTCCACAATCCATATTGTATAATAGTTTGTTTTTCTGGATTCGATTGTGTGTGTTATTTTTCCATCAACGTTTTGATTCACACTCCGTGATTCATCATCAGGATGAGAAGAATTCTAAAGATATGAAAGATGTTGAGTTGCAGATTTGAGACAGAATATAAAGAGGAGTGGGTTGTGGGAGGGCACGAGGAACAAGGAGAAAGGAAAAGAAAAAGGACCACCTGAGGGATGAGAGACCAAAAAACTCCAAGGAATAACCACCCAAGGAAAAGAAAATGGAAAGCCAAGCAACATAAACAAACCACTAAAAAACAAAAAAGAAAGAGAAATAAAGTCAACAAATTTAAAATAGATCAAAACGAAAATACACACACACACACACACATATATATATGTGAGTGTGTGGATTTATACACATATTCGTAAATGTTTATATATATATATATATATATATATATATATATATATATATATATATATATATATATATATATATATATATATATATATATATATATATATATATATATATATATATATATATATATATAAACACTTACAAATATGTGTACAAGCCCATACCTATACCAAAAGGTAGAGAGACGCAACCAAAAATGAACAAAAGCATTAACATAAACAAAAAGCCAAATGCAAATATAAAAATACAAATGCAAAAAATCAATAAACGAATAAATCAATGAAAATATACAAATATGCAAAGAATCAAATTTTTTTGGGGGGTCTGTAGACCACCTCGTACACTGTCACGCCTACAGATTTTGCAGGGCCCGCAAAATTTTTTGGGGCCCCCGCCCTTCGTGCTTCCATCCACTCATGTGGTCTTTGTGCAGCTCCCCGCCAGCCAAAGCAGTCCCATCGGTCATGCCCCTTTCCATCGGTGTCGCTTCGCCCTCCGCCGCCTAAGCTCCAACCCGCTGCTCCATGCTCCTCCGTTGGAGACCTCCGGGTGTCCTCCCGCCAGAGCCGCTTGGCCTACTCTTAATGGGAGTGCTGGCATTAACTCCCTTGCAAATCGACCCTCGCTGGTCTCCTACTCTTTGGGCCTGCTTGGTCTCCTCGGTGACATCTCCTCCCATCATTGTTGTTTGTCTCTCCGACCAACAACCTCCCTGACAGTGACCACTGCTCCGGCCTACGCCACGCGGTCGCCATGTCAATGCCACTTAGGTACCTACATACGCCACATCACCATGTGGCATCTTCATATTCGCCACGTAGGCTTGCCAGCTCGCCGCCACACAGACCTTGCCCAATTAGTAGCTTTGTCATGTCATCTTGTATGGAAGGCATCGCTCTTTGTCATGTCAGCACTTTTTCATACTGTCTAGGCAGAGGGTGCGATGACCATTTTTTATAGGAATACGATCATCAATTTTAATACAGTGAAATGTTGACACCAACACACGTTAGCATTTTTTGAAAAAAAAATTACCCCCTCTCATTTGCAGTTCAACTTCAAATGACCCTAACTTACTCATTTTGGATCTCTTTTTTGTGCAATTTCTTTTGAAATGGGCTATAATTGTGTTCTCTTCGCAGTGGTGGAGGATTTTTCTAATTTTGATGGACGGTTTTTTTAAAATTTGCATATTTTCATGATTGTACCTATCTAATCCCAAATTTTACAACTTCAAAGGCTTCGTTCGGGGTCATATGACCTCCTTTTCAGGTGTCACTTTTTTTAAAGTATATAATTTTTTGTGTACTTTCCTAATCCAACATTAATTTGTAGTGATTTTGGGTAGAAATTGTACTTTTAGTATTTGGTCATTTTTTGGCATATTTGGTACTTGCATTTTGCTTGGATCTTAGATTAGATCACTTGCAATATTTGTTGAATTCTCTTATATTTCATTTTCAGAAGTTGTAAAATTGAAATCAGAACTCCACCTTGCCTTGTTTTGCAAGTGGCCTATTGTATAGGTACTAAGTATAAAGTGTCAAATCATCATTTTGGGGGGAGGGGTTCTTGATTGAGTAATTTGGGGGGATGTCTTGTGTGATTGTGCTTCTCTCTATCTTGTATTTTTTCATTTTGGTGCTATGGGTTCTCCTAATTTTCCACCTTTAACTCATAATTATGCATCATGGAAGATAAAGGCATGGAGTAAACTAATGGAAAAATGACTCATTCATTATGTAAATAGAACTATAACAACACCACCTGAACCTAAGGTTGATCCTAATGCTTGCATTGAATGGCTTACTAAGAATAGTATGGCACTTGGAACTCTTAGAAAGTATGAATCGGGTGACCTCATTTTTTAGATTGGTAAGTGTACTACAATTAAAGAGGCTTGAGATATTTATGACAAATTGTATGGACAAATTGATGAGATTAAATACTACAAGCTTGATAATGAACTCACAAAATTGGATCCCAAAGATTCTGATACAATCCAAGATTATGTCACAAAAGCAAATGAGCTAAGAGGAAAGCTAAAGGATTGTGAAATTGACAAAAAGGATGCTCATATGGTTTATAACTTGTTGGACAAGCTTCCTTCAGAGTATGCAGCCTTTGTTGTATCTAGCTTTCATACCCATAGGTTAGCTCAAGGTTCCTCTTACACTTCTCCCTCATTTGATGCCTTCAGAGAGATGTTGATACTTGAGCAATCTAAGTTGACTAAGATGGGGATTCTCAAATCTTCAAAGTCACAAGCTTTGGTGGCTAATAAGGGGTGTATGCGGGAAAAGTGGGTCTATGAAACTCAAAATGTGAAAAATGATGTTCAAAGGGCTTGTCCACACACCCATAAGACTTCTTGGTGCAAGTTATGGAGTCATGAAGAATGAATCAACTTCTCAAGGTAGGTTCCATGGTTCTCTATCTCATAAGGTCCCTCAAGCCAATGCCTTTGCTCTCAGATCGCTGAGCAAAGTGACTTAGGGATGACGAATGCAAGAACCAGGGATGCTTTAGATTGATTTTAACATGAATGCATCCTATTTATGCATGATTCTACAAAATGAGTTAAAATAGTTTATAAGATGACAAGATTAGTGGCAATACTATCCTAACATGATATACTAGTTAATGATTTAAGCTAATGATAATAGAAATACTCTAAAATGCTTATTAGATTAATTCCTATTACAAAGAGAGGCTAAAATTTATGCTAAATTTGAGTATAAGTGTTATGCTAACGACTTGGATTCTGAAAATAAGGAAATGAGGGCTCTATTTATAGGAGAAACCGAGCAATGGATGGTCAGGATTGAAGGATCTATTCAAGGGTCAGGATTGAAAGTTATCAAATCCATGTTTACAATTCTCACCAATGAAATGGTGACAATTGTCAACATAAGACTAGTTGAGAGGAGGTGTAAGAAGCATAAAATGCTTGAGAAGACCTCATGGTTACCTTAGAAGGTAAGGGTTAAGGTTAGGTTAGGGTTATCCAATGGATAAAGCTTTTACTCAAAGAATAAACTATTGTGCAAAGGTTAGAGGAATAACCATGGTCAAAGTATTGAATGCTTGATGAGACTCCTGGGTTAGATGAGGGTTGAGTTAGGCAAAAAGTCTCTGACCATGCCATTAAGGGTTAGTTAACCATTAATGGTTTGAAGACTTTGGGGACAAATTTGTAAGAGTCCTTCCAAATTTGGGGGGATTGTTGAATGAATAAAGGCTTTAATGCCTTTAGAAGACTTTATTCCAATTTTGAGAAGTGACTTCCTCAAATTTAGGGAATAGGGATAAATGAAGGGTTTAGGTTAATTGATTAAGATTAGAGGTGATTCCCTACAAAATGGACAAGGTTAGTCAATGATAAACAACACAAGAAACCAGAAAATCGTTAGTGTTAGTCAATCAAAAACTAATCTAAACAGGCATATCAAAAAAGATGCTAAAATCATGCTAATATACCTAACAAACGAAACAAAGATAATGAGGCATCTCCAAATGCCTCTTAGCATGCTCTTAGCTTCTCCTCCCTTGTTCCTCTCCTCTCCAAGTTCCAAAATAGTGTAGCTCTCAGCAGCTTTTTGCACTATGGATGCTTATGGAGGATTGAGATTGTAATATTGTGCTCCAAATGTAAAATGAAAAGCTAATATTAAGCTATTGATGCTAAAAATGATTTATTTTAACCAAAATGACAATATAAGAGTTTGCTATGCTAAATGCTCTCTAAAATGCCTATATGTTAAATGCATACAAGTTTTTCAGGATCTGGATTATGAAGATGTTTCGAGATGAATTAATTAATAGGAGAATGTTTGGAGATGAATTAATTAAATATTTATTTAATTAATTGATGGCTAGTGGATTTTTAATCAAATAAATAGTGAATATTTATTTAATTAAGTTGGACAAATTTGTGTGACTACATTTGCCCCTCTTTGAGACGGTGCGTTTTATCGCGTTGTTTCAAAGAAAGAAAAATTGGTGTGAAGAAATGCCCCATAAAATGTAAATTTAATGGGTGGTATGCCCCCTTGAGAGATGGGCCGAATTTTTTTGAAAAATCGGGCGATCTCTCGAAAAAGAATGAAAATTGACAAGGTGGTAGAAGAGAAGAAGTTAGCCATACGGATGAAAAATAGAAGAAATCGGGAGAAAAATGGAGAAATGGGGGGGTTGGGAAATTCACGGGGACCACGATGGCGAGCAGGGGGAAGTTACGGTGACGGCGAAGGGTATAAATGGGGCGAAAGGGGTGAAAATAGGATCATTTGTGACCGCGACCAGTGTGAAACCAGAGCTCTGATAGTGACCTTTTGGAGGAGCGAGCAGTAGTCAGGATGCCGATATCGATTGCAGAGCATAGATTTGAGCGAGTCCGATGGTTCCAGCACCCAGACAACTACGAACCAGTGGTACACAAATTTAAATTTTTAATTTTTATGCATTTTTGATACGTTTTTAGCTGAGTCCAAGTCAAGTCGGAGCAAGAGCGCTGGAACTATGGTTTTGGAACTTTTGCTCCATGAACTAGTGCTACTGTGTTGCAATGGCGCTATTGCCCCTTTGTTTGAGTGCTTTTGAAATGTTTTAGCGCTATTGCATGTAAGTTTAGGCGCTATTGATTAATAAGCACTATTGAGGGCTTGATTGAGCGTTATTGATCTGTATTAGCGCTACAATGTAGTTTATTTAGTGCATTTGTAGTGTGAGCACTATGGGATTGCTTATTGAGCACTTTTGTTAGGGTTGTAGCACTATTGTTGAAAACTAGCGCTTTTGTTGGTAAAATAGCACTTTTGTTTTAGGATAAAGAGATGCCCCAGTTTGCATGAAGAAAATCTTCCGATGCCAATGATGGATGGATGGCGATGTGAAGTGGGAGTTGTTTTGAACCATAGCAGCCTGATGAGATTTAGGTCATTTATAGGATAAATGCCTGTTGAAGTCTAGGTGGCCATGATTGCTTACCTGTTGAGACCTGAAGATACTTGATCAAAGTATCTGTTGATAGTCTAGGTTTAAACTTAAGAAAGTTTGAAAACAAAATAACTGATGGTGATTGATGAATGTCCATGTGCAGGAGGAGCTAGGCATGTTGCAGTTACACAAGCAACATCCTGTGACACAGGGGTTGCGGGATCGATTGTCAGAGGCGGAGATTGATTACATTGCCGCGACTGGACTATATGAGGTGATGCATATGTCTGTGATTCGTATGAATCACATATTGATCACAGCATTAGCAGAGTGGTGGCACAACGAGATGTGCACCTTCCATCTGGCATAGGGGGAGATGACAGTGACCCTAGAGGATGTGTGGCACATCCTGTGGATTCCGATTCGGGGGGAGCTAGTCACATACGACAAATCATGGGGGACTCTTGTTGTTTAGAGGATTTTTGATGAGGACGTTTTCATTGATGATGGCTCCATTGCCTAGGAGGAGATAGCGGCATTATATGAGCCTCTTCCAGTAGTTTTATCAGGTATCGTGGGAGGACTTCTTTGTCCGGACAGGCGATCACATGGTTTGGACGTGGGGTGGGGGTAGGTGATCGAGATGATGGTGACCGAGGGGACCTGATTTGCATGGGGGTCGTGTGTGCTGGCGCACCTGTACCAGGAGCTCCATGAGGTGGTTTATCGGGAGAGGGGTTCCTTAGTAGTGGGCATGACGCTGCTACATATTTAGGCCTGGGAGCACCTACCAGTGACTCGACTGGTGAGTCTAAGATTCTGTGCAATAGACCAGCCGTATATGTTCATGTATAGCGGCATGATGAGTCAGCCCCACTTGGGGAAGTTAGAGTGGTGGCGACAGGCTTTGGACGATCTAGATGCAGTTATATGGCATCCATACCTGGAGTGTGAGCCATGGGATGATGATACAGAGGCACTACCCTACGTTTTTATGACTCGATTCCTTATTAGGAGGACCTCATACCATGTGGAGAGACAGGTGCCTGGGAGAGTGTTGAGATAGTTTGGACGGTAGTAGGGACTGCACAGTGGATCAGGAGAGTATGCTTGGGTTATTCAGGAGAGGTACACATGGGGGCCAGTGCTACCATATGATCAGGCACTAGCAGAGTTTCAGACACTGCAGGCGAGACCATGGGACATATGACTGAGGATCGTGGATGCAGGAGTGTCAAATGAGTACACACAGTATCAGGCAGCGCACCCAATCTTATGGATATTTGATCCAGCAGAGCCGATCCTGAATTTTGAGAATGAGAGGGGATGGAGACGGAGGAGGGCAGGAGGTCAAGGACCGAGGGCAGGGGGAGGTGGAGGAGGAGGAGGTGGAGGAGGAGGTGGGTTGGGGATGCGGAGTCAGCGGAGAGGGAGAGGTGGACTACCTCTACAGATATCATAGGGACCATTGATACAGGGAGGAGTTCAGCTGAGTGGGAGGGGGATGGAGAGGGAGATCCCGATGGATAGAGGGGAGGGGACTATTGGAGAGGGTGGTATAGGTGAGGCAGCTATGGATATCGGGGAGGGAGCCACTGGAGATCTTCGAGATCACATGATAGTATGCTTGCAGACTCGGATAGAGGATTTGGAGGTGGAGGTGGCAGCTAGGGATGTGCAGCTATTTGCATGGGAGTCAGAGTTGGTGGTGGTGCTACGGGAGAGGGATAGTGCAGTGGAGAGATTGGCTGAGTTGCAGGAGAGAGTCTGGGTCGGAGTAGGAGCATAGGGTCCTACAGGGGAGGTGATGAGGGAGATGCGACGAGCACAGGCGGAGATAGACTACTGGTGGGGTTTATATGAGCAGGTGGTGCCAGTTAGTCAGCGAGCTCTTAGCTATTCTCAGATGCAACAGGCCATATCGGAGCGATCGCAGAGGGCGCAGAGCAGTGGGGGTGTGATGGGTCCTCTACGGAGGGAGAGATCAGGGGATGTAGGAGGGAGTGGGGGTTCGATGAGGCCTCCACAAAGAGATGGATTAGGTGGTGCAGGCACTAGTGGGAGAGCAGGCGGTGATGGTGGTGGTGGTACAACATCTGGCCAGAGTGGCATTTGAGAGAGCATTTTTGCATATATGTATTGTATCATTGTTTATTTGTTGGACTGTATCTTGGATGGCTCTTGGTAGCCAATTTTGTGTAGACTTCATTGTACTCGGATATATGAGATGATATATATGAGGAGATCCCATATTGTGTTGATATGTAGTTGATATGTATGGATGTTTATGCAAGATGATGAGTTATTGCTTAGATGGATATGTGTACATGTATGCATTTGATGAGATGTTTCTTATATGCATGTTTTTATGATGATTTATGATGTGGGATACTGACATATGAATGCAGGTTTATATATGTATGATTTGTTTGATTTTTGATGTAACGCTTTATGTATGTAATGCCATGATGATGATGTATGCTTTATGATTTATGAACAAGTTTTTGGTGTTTCCTATTGCAATATAATGATGAGATAATTTTATGTGATGATGTTAATGCAATGGTTCAATGAATGATGTGTATGTATGGATATGCATCTAGATGTTTTTAGATGAATGTAATATGGATAAACAAAATGTAAAGTACAAATGTTTATATGATAATGCCTTAATGAATGCATATGTAAAATGGATATATATAATGGTATGAACAAATGTGTTTGGAAACAAATGGGTTTATGATTCTAAATGCTTAAATATGATTTAAATACAACTGAGAATGTGATGATATTACAACTTATGGTTTTTTAATAACTGCACCTTAATGCAATTTTAAAAAGAGGATAATGAATGCAATGTGAATGAATCCTAGAATGAGCCTGATAGGATACTGTAATAAATGAATGAATGAATGCACTTTTTCACTAATGAATGGATGCAATAATAATAAATGATAAAGGATGATAAAATGATGATGGATAATTGACACTAAATGAATGCCTAGTAAATGATTTAAAATAAATCAAAGACAATTTGATCCCTCGAATGAATCTAATCATTTATGATTTGATGCAATGACACAAATGATTAATGAAAACTAATGTCAAAAATGAACTATATGCAATATTAAGTTAAAAAATGACATGAATGGACTTAATGCAAGATGCACCTAAGTGTGATGATGATATGACCATGAGGAATGCAAGCTTTTTGAGACTTTGCATGATGCATTGATGATGTATTAGAGTACTCGGTCGTGATTGTATCCAAGATCAGCTTTAATGGTCACGTTTGCATATAAAGCCTACATATGAATGAATGAATGGATGGGTGATATGCAATGGAATGCAAGATATAAATAGATGAGATGAAATGACGATCCATAGTGCTCTATTTTCATCATTGAGCTTTAAAATGTTGGAAGAGAATACAAGCATCTTGACATAATGATTCAAGATGACCTGAGTATTCCTTCCATGAATTTTATATAGCAAGTTAATACAAACGACTTGATATAAGGGTGAAGTCAACTAGAGTATTGCTTGTGGAACAAACAAGGATTATCGCCATTCATGCATGACTTGGGTCGTCCTCCTTGATCTTAGGCTAATCATATCCTGAGACAAGTGCATACCATACTAAAAGGTAAAACCTTTATCCAATTTGGATGAGGTAAGAGGAACCAAAGGAAGAGCATTGTACCTACAAACAAACAGTATATACATAAATAATAAAGAATATGGATCCTTGGTAATGGTTCATGCTCATATGGTCGAGGTATACGCTGTAGTCAGCAAGCCATAGTGATCTATGACTGCATTTTGCATAAGATCACCTAGCCTGGTGAACTTCCCCATAGACACCATTAGTACATGCCCCAGAACTTAATCGAAAATAATGCGCAAATGATACAAAATAATGCTGAAAGATCCCGATACAGATAAACAAAGGATTGTACTCACAAATCAACCAAGTATTTGATAGCTTAACAGAATTTTCTTGTCAAAGAAAACATCATCTTGTCTTTGTTTTGGTAAGGAAGGATGCATCCTTGGTGAAGACAGTTTTGAGTGTTGATGTTTATTGTGTGGTCGATTGATAAGTGGTCATCGTGTGAGTATTATGTCAATGTTTGTTTAGTATCTGTGTGGATGAGTATGTACAAGGTGTTGCCATGTTTTTGTTTGATTTTCGATGTTTTTTTGATGTTTTTTTGGATTTTTGTGAGACATTTTTGAATGTTTTTGGATTTTGTGAGACATTTTTGAATGTTTTTGGATTTTGTGGAACATGTTTGAATGTTTTTGCCAATGAATCCACTTCCATCATCTAGTTTTTAAGGGTATTTCCCCCAAGTGTAGACATGACTATGATAGAGTGGGATGCAAGACGCATGAAGTACTATCTCTTTATTGCAGATCAAATAACAAGCCATGGTTTGGATGGATGGATGTGTGTATGTATGAATGTGATTGCAATGAGCATGAAAGATACTGGAGCCATTGTTTTTACGAGTGGCGCCTATTTACCAGGTTTTCACCATCGCACTTACCCAAGGTGCCACCGGAGTGGTTGTTCACCATTTGGATGCATGATTTTTCTTTACTTTTTGAATGTTTTTGTATTTCTTCAGGACATTTTTTCTTAATGTTTTTGGTATTTTCTGGTATGCAGGGGAGCCTGATGCTTTGTTCAGCTTAGGTATAAAATCGTTTGAGGTGCATGCTATTGATTGGATCTGTGAGTGGTTCTCCTTCTGATGTAGCCAACTGATATGCCCCGGACCCGAAGACAGTAGTGACAACATATGGGCCTAGCCAGTTTGATTCAAACTTGCCCTGATGTTCTCTGTTTGGTTGGTTGCGAGGATTCTCTCATAGAACAAGATCACCTACCTCAAATGTACGAGATCTAACTTGGTGATTGTAGCTTCTACTCATGTGCTGCTGATAGGCTTTGAGGTGATTGTATGCAGCTTGTCGTTTCTCATCAAGTAACTCTAAGTCTTGAAGATGGGATACTTTGTATGCTTCACCATTGATGAGATTGTGGAAGGAAACCGGTAATGATGGTATCTCAACCTCAATAGGCAGGATAGCTTCGACACCATAGACCAATGAATAAGGAGTTAAACTTGTAGGGGTTCGAATGCTAGTTCGATATGCCCATAGCGCTGGATTTAGTTGAACATGCCAATCACGACCGGCATCATTGACTGTCTTCTTGAGGATTCTTAATATGTTTTTATTGGATGCTTCGGCCTGACCATTGCCTTGTGGGTAATAGGTGGTGGAAAAGCGGTGTTGGATTTGAAAATTTTCACAAAGTTAACGAACATCCTGATTTTTGAAAGGAAGACCGTTATCTGTGATGATGGACATGGGCACACCATACCGGCAGATGATGTAGTTGAGGATGAATGAGGCGATCTGCTTGCCGGTGACTTGGGTAAGTGGAACAGCTTCAATCCACTTTGTGAAATATTCGGTGGCGGTAATAATGAATTTATGGCCATTGGATGAAGATGGGTGAATCTTACCCACAAGGTCAAGGCCCCATTGACAAAAAGGCCATGGTGTTGTGATTGGTTGCAGTTCCTCAGCTGGTGCATGTATCAGGTCGCCAGAACTTGACATTTCTTGCATTTTCTGACAAAGTAGTAGGAATCCTTTTCCATAGATGGCCAATAGTATCCATTGCGCAAGAGTTTCTTGGCTAGTGACGGACCACTTGAGTGAGTCCCGCAAATTCCTTCATGGACTTCTTCCAAAGCCTTTGTTATCTCATCTTGTTCCAGACATCGAAGGAAAGTATCATCAAGACCGCGTCGGTATAGGGTTTCGACAATAATGGTATATCGAGCAGTTTGGCGAATGAAGGTTTTACGTTGGTTATTTGATTAGTTGGGAGGAAGGGTGTGATCGCGGAGATAGGTGTAGAACTCACCGTACCATGGGGATTCAGAACTGACAAGGCGACATATCATTTTGAGTTTGGGGATATCATAAGCAGGAATCCAAAGCTGTTCTACCAAGAACTTGTAGCGTGTTGAATTCTGTGGAAGATCGAGGAGAGATGCGATGGTAACCATAGCGTCAGCAGCTCAATTCTGATCTCTTGGTATTTGCTCAAAAGTGATAGTAGTAAATGATGTCTTTAGAGTGTCCACCATTTTCTTATATGGCATGAGTTTATCATCCTTGGTCTGATATTCATCTATTGCTTGTCGAATGACCAGTTGGGAATCGCCATATACTTATAGTTCTTGTAATTTCTATTGTACGGCTAGCCTGAGTCCTGTGATCAAGGCCTCATATTTTGCTATGTTGTTTGTGCATGGAAATGTGAGCCTGTAAGACTTTGGGATGCTATCACCTTGAGGTGTGATAAACAGAATGCTTGCCTCCGAGCCATGCCTAGTGTATGAACCATCAAAGTATAGTTTCCATGGTTGTGTTGTTGTGATCTTGAATAGCTCTTCATCTGAAAAATTGGAAATGAGAGGATGATCTCCTATGAGGGGTGCATCGGCCAACTGATCTGCAATAACTTGACCTTTGATAGCTTTACGGTCCATATACTCAATGTCGAATTCACTTAGAATCATCACCCATTTTGCCAAGCAACCTATCAATGTTGCTTTGCTGAGTAAATACTTGAGTGCATCAATCTTTGCAATGAGTTGTACCTTGTGTGTCAATAGATAGTGCCTCAGTTTTGTTGCTGCCAAGATTACTGCTAGGCAAGCTCACTCAATAGGTGTATAATTGAGTTCATAGCCCACCAGTGTGCAAGAGATGTAGTAAACAACACACTTTTTTCCTTCTGTATTATGTTGTGCCAGTAGTACACCCAATGCTGTACTTGTTGTTGAGATATAGAGTAATAACGGTCTAATTGGATCTGGTGGCATCAACAATGGTGGATTCATGAGATAGTCTTTAAGCGTCTGAAATGCTTGTTGGCATCTGCCATCCCACTGAAAGCGGATGTTCTTGTGTAGCAGGTGTGTGAATGGGTGACATTTATCTGCTAACAGTGCAATGAATCTTCGGATGGATTGAAGCCGCCCTTGTAATGTCCTTAGCTGACTGATATTCTTTGGAGGTGGCATGTCCATGATTGCTTTTACCTTTGCTGGGTTGACCTCAATATCTTTGCTTGAGACAATGTATCCTAGAAGCTTCCCGGAGGTCACTCCAAAGACACATTTCTTTGGGTTGAGTCGAACATGGTATTGTTCCAGTCTATCAAAGATTTTATCTAAGATGTGGAGATGCCCTTCTCTAGTGAGTGATTTTGATAGTAAGTCATCAACATAATCTTCCATTATAGTATGCATCATGTCATGGAAGATGGTGGTCATTGCTCGTTGATAGGTCGCTCCTGCATTCTTTAGACCAAAAGGCATTACATTCCAGCAATATGTGCCCCATGGACATGTGAAGCCTGTCTTATGTTGGTCCTCTGGTGCGATCTTTATCTGATTGTATCCTGAAAAGCCATCAATGAGTGAAAGCATGGCATGCCCTACTGTCAGATCCACTATGATGTTGATATTTGGTAGGGGGAACTCATCCTTAGGACATGCTTATTCAGATCTCTGAAGTCAGTACAAATGTGGATGCCCCCTTTTGGCTTGCCGACAGGCACAATGTTGGAGATCCAATCTGCATAATCAATTGGTCTAATGAAACCAACATCTAGGAGTTTCTTGAGTTCTGTTTTGACTAGCACTGCAATCTGAGGATGCATCTTATGAAGCTTTTGCTTGATAGGTTTAGCTCCTTCTGCGATGCTGAGGTGATGCATGACTAAATCAGGATCAATCCCAGGCATGTCTGCATATGACCATGCAAAGTTGATCTGACGCTTCTGGAAGAACTCTATAAATTTAGGTTGTTCCTCTGGAGTGAGAAGAGATGCCAGATGTATGATATGAGGATTTTTAGGAGTCCCCACATTGTATTCTTTGGTTTTCTTGATGAGAATCATTGATCATTCTTGTTGTGCATTAGTAGGGAGAATGTCAAACCCTTCATCCTTAGGTGCCTCAGAGAGGTTTTCACCATTGGATACGCTCTTTCTTTTTACTTTTGTTGGATCAAACAGTGCCACAGTGTGGTTTTCACTGGAAGATCCATGTTTTATTGTTATATTTTTGCAATTGAAAGGTTTGGCATCCGCCCCGAAGTATGCTGCGCTATTAAGTTCAATGGCGAATCTAGCTTTGTGATCCCCGCTTGGTAGGTTATCCCTTAATTCCAAAAAGTCAATGATAGCCTCGTCATTTTGGAATAAGTCAAGACATGGGGAATTTGGTTGGTTCCATTCGATGAGTTCAGGGTGGATAATGGGCATTACTTCATTGATTAGGTTAAGTGCGTTAGATGTATCAGTGAGGGTTAAGACGTTATGGTGAAGGTTGTTGATGGTACTCTCCCTATCAGAATCAGGCATAGGATGAGACATAGGGTCTGTGTAAGATGTTTCTAGTTTAGGAACCCATGTGGTCTTTATCTATGCTTCTCCATAAATAGGGATGTCTTTGCGTGGCGGAGGTAGTGATGTATCTTCCTCATCTGAAGTGTTAAGCTGTACAAAATCAAATTCCCACTCATGTGAGTCAGTCTCTGAGTCACTTTCCAGCATCCGATTACTATACCATACTGGGATGTCTTTTGAGTTAAATACTGCAGGTGTGATTGGTTGATGTACCTTTGTAGTGATTGGTGTTGCAGGAAGGTCAATGGGGATTAAAGAATCTGTTATGGGGAGTATTGGTAGTGTTGACTTAGTGGCTTCTGCTGGTACTACTGGTGCCAGAGATGTTGCTGCGGGTCTTGATATAGTTGTTACTGCTAATGGCACTGCTGATGGGATGACTGGTTCACTTGGTGGGATGATTGGTATTGTAGATGGTGGTGTTGGGATTTTGAGCCTTGATGGGGCAGTTGGGATGGTGCGTGAGGTTGCTTTGATAATGAAAGGTGTCCTTTTTGCAGTAGGCTAACATAATGGTTTGCTAGGTTTTCCTTTGAATTTGAGTTTAGGAAAGATCTCTTTTTCAAAGCCGAGGCCTGTATTACCTTTGGGTTTTAATTCTGGCAGCAGAGGTTCATGTCGTCCTTGTTTGCAATATCCTAAAGCACTCTAACCATCATACCCCATTCTTTGCATAATGAGGAGACCTTTGCCATACTAATCCGTAGGCAGCTTAACTTGTGGTATATCAGTGGAGATGGGATCTTTATAGATCCAATCTGCTAAGTCCTCATCTTGGGTTTCTTCTTCTTGATTCTTTCCAGGGACGAAAGATGTCAAAGCACATGCCAGCATGATTAGTGGTTGCTAGAGTAACTGTTGTGGTTTACCATGTGTTCTAGGAGAAGTGGGCATTTGTCCCACACAAAAGAGTTGACTCAAGTTGTATTCCCCAGGACCTTCCTCTGCTATCTTCATCTTAAGCTTTTCTTGCTTTGGTATAGTGGTGTTTGAATTGGCAAGAGAGGCTGGACTTATATATGATGTGGAGGAAATGGCTTCTCTATTATTAGGAATAGTAATCTTTGGTTGATGGCTGATATTATGTCAATACGTAAAGGGATTTGCATCACCCAGGATTGTGATCTCTACATCGTTATGTGGGAACTTGATACATTGATGGTAGGTAGATGGAACAACTTGCATGGCATGTATCCAAGGTCTCCCTAATAATAGATTGTATGGCAAAGGAAGGTCCAGAACCTGACAGATGACGTGTTTTACCATAGGGCCCACTCGGATTGGTAGTACCACCGCTCCTTTGGATGAACGCTCTGCATCGTCATAGGCTTTGATTGTGATCTTCTTACAACGATCCACTGATTCTACTGCATATCCCAATGCTGTGACCAACTGTAGTGTACAAATGTTCAGGCCTGCTCCATTATCTATCAAGACTCGTTTGATCCTATGCTGGTTGATAAAGCCTTCAATGTGTAGTGAAGCGTTATGAGGTTGCTGGAAGGAAAAGTTCTCACTTTCAGAAAAAGTGAGACATGGTGATGACTTTAGACTTCCCACCATGGCTTAAAATTGGTCTGTATTCAGATTTGCAGGGACTGACGCCTCTTGGAGTGCTTGATCCAAGATAGTTTTATGAGATGGCGATAGGCACAATAGTTCTAGAATGGATATAAGCAAAGGCATTTTATCTAATTGTTCCACAAGATTGTACTACTTTGGGATGGAGGTGGTGCCTTGTGGAGCTGCCTTTATGGTGACCTTGTCGCGACGCATAACAACATTGCAATTTGAGTTGGGATTTTTGAAGGTTATAGTTGCAACTTGTTCACTGGCATCATATAGATGATTTACAGTGTAATTATACGTAGCCTGTGTATAATCTGTGGTATCAGCGCCTCGCCTGGAAGTGGAAGGACCCCTTTGATCTTGTGATGGCAGTGGATTTTTGAACATCAGATGATCATTATTGGTTTTTTTTGGGTCATGTCCTTCGATTTCAATTTCTCCTTGATCAATAAGATCCTGAATGAGATCTTTCAATCGGTGACAATTACTTGTCTTGTGTCCTCTCCCTTGATGGAATTCACAGTGTTCAGTATCTCTCCACCATGTCGGTTTGACCTGAGGCTCATAGTTTGATACTTTAGGTAGAGTGACCAAATTTTGAGAAATGAGTTGTCGCAATACTGTATTTTGAGAAATGAGTTGTCGCAATACTGTTTCAATGGGTTCCCCTAAGGGAGTGTATGTTCATTTTTGTTTTTGCTGACGAGGTCTAGGTTCATCGTGAGATGTGATGCGACCTTGATTAGAAGGAACATTTGTGTTATTCTGAGGTGGAGGATTTTGTCCTGCAAATCAAACCACAGGTTGTGCATTTTGGATAGTCCAGGCATCCACAACCCCATCGTTGACGATATTCTTGTTTTTATTCCAGAAGCTCGGTTTATCACTATTGAAGCGTGGGTGAGGACCATCCTTTGGTTCATTATAGATTTTGATGAGTCCTTTCTTGATAAGTGCCCTTTCACACTTCAAACCCTTGGTGATCATATCATTAAAAGAGTCTGTGTCTTTGACATCCAGGTGAAATTCCATTTCTTCATTTAAGTTGGAAATGAATATTTCCACTAGTTCTCATTCAGGTAACTGAAGAGAACGTCTACTAGACATTTGGTGCCATCATTGTAGGAATATTGAGAATAGTTCACCTAGTTTTTGTTTGGTGTTGCACAGATCAGCCATGGTGATGTCGCGTTTAATGTTATGAGAGTAATGAGTGAGGAATTTTTGGATAAGTTCCTCAAATGTTCTAATGCCACCTGATAGTCGGGAAAACCATGATGTGGTTGTTCCTCCCAAGCTTTGGGGAAAAAGGCGCATTAGGTAGGTGTCTTCATATGCCACTTCAAGACAAGTGGAATGAAATTCTTTGACATGATCACGGGGATCTCCCTTTCCTCTATATTTTTCAAATTTGGGTGTTTCAAATCCTCATGGAAAGGGTGGCATATAAAGATTCCTATCAAAAGGATAGGAACAAATGTCATTCAGTGAGAATTGGTTAGGCTTGATACCACTATGAAGTTGTTGGGCGAGATTCTCGACTTGTTGTCGCAACATCTCCATTTCATTTGGAGGAGGAAGCGGTGGGTTACCTCGAGGAATATTATATCTGATGGGATCTCTACCTCTTTCCTCTTCATGGCAACTTTGTCTTTCTGATGCTTGTCTTAATTGGGAAAGATCAAAGTCAGAGAGGAGTTTTTCTCCTTCTTGAGCGATTTTTAAGAAGTGAGCATCCACATTGCTCCTAAGTATTTCGTCAAATAGTCTGTTAAAGAGAGGGTTATGTTGGGCCCTTTCTATTGTTGCAGGAGTAGGAGTACTTGGGTTTTCGTCATTCGCATTTCCTCCAAGTGCTTCTTGAAATTCATTGAGATTTTCCTCTTCTTCTTCTTCCATTTCTATTTCTCGTTGCCTTGACTATGATTGGGTTTGAGCCATTTTGCTTATGAGTCTTTGTTGAAGTTGAGTGAAAATGATGATGAGTTGTTGATAAAATGAAAGATTGATGGTTGGTGATTTGTGTTGCATGTAGATCTCTGGCACTTTTAAGGTAGATGTAACCGAAATTCCTTCTTTGAATTGCTTGCTTGTTTTGATAAGATTTGATGTGAGAAGGTGTAGAGAAATCTGAGATGTGTTATAGATTGAACTACCTAGTAATGAGAGGATTCACTCATGAACTAGTTTTAACCCGCGTAGATGTGTCTCTTAGGATGAGCTTATCCTAGATGTAGAAACAATCTAAAAAGTGATGTGATGTGTTTGATTTCAAGCAATATCTAAAAGAGAACTTTGGGACAAGAACCTTTTAATGTTTTGAGAGTTGGGATGGATTGATGATGAAGTGATGATGGATGAAAAATGTTTTCAACTTCAATAAAAACTTTGTGTCACAAATGGGACAAACTCTACCTCTTCCCTTTCGGGTGTTGGTGGTATTTCTTGAGCTGTGTTGTATGTGATACAGACGTTTGGGAAAAAGTTGGGATTAATCTTACCTCTTTGGTTTTTGTGATAACTCAGAGATCTATATTGCATAAAAGCTCTACGGCTCAATGATTCGGAATCAAATTCGTTTGTTTTGCCTTGAAGGTAGAGACGCATGTGACACAAAAAGACTCTATGCGAGACAAAGATTTGTCTATTTATATAGAAGAATTTCCTCCTTTTGATCAAAGCCTTTGAGCTTAATGGTCTTCTTTTCAAGTTGATATTCTGATGATGCTTATTCTTTCGCAAGATGTGAAGAATGGTCATAAAATTTGTCTCTTTGTTGTTTGCACTTTGCTTTTGATGTGTTTGGTTGGATGAATACTTTGTTTTTGGAAGTGATTTTTCTGATTTTTCTTTGACAAGAAAACAAAGAAAGCACACAAACACAAGAATGTTGCCCCCAAAGGCACAAATGAGTATGGGTCTAGATCAACCCAATCCTTGGACTTTTATATGACCCTTCCTGTAGATGTATTTTAAGGTGTATTTCCAAAGCCTAAAGTCGGCTCAATTTGCACTCGGTCTTTGACTAAAACGAACACACTTCAAACACTTTTTATCCCTAAGGTCAAATGGCTAGTTGTGATAAATTTAGCCCACATCTTGATATTTCTTCGACTTTGGTACTACATACCTTATGAATCCCACCGTGGCAGGTAAGGATGTGATATACTAAGTCTTGCACGAGCATAACAAATAGATGATCCATATGATGGGGGAGTCACCACTTTTATCAAGCCACAAGTGACTTTTCAAAAAGCTATGTTTCTACTCAAGGAAATATGTATGGTGAGTATCCTGGGAGCAAAACCATCTATGCTCTTGCACTAAATTATATCACAAATATCCTCAATCAATAGAACGGGTGGGCTACTACTTAAAGGTGTTTAGTCATTTTCGATGTTTTTGGACATAAGTTCATTCTGCAGTGACTCACTAAAGAGCCTTGTAACTGGTGGTGGGGCCCATTTGTCCTTTCGACCAGTTACACTGTAGAAACAACTATACCCAAGGCTACAGCTTTCACTCTCACCTAATTTCTATAGCGGCTCGAAGGATTTACCGCATGAGGTCGTTCCCAAGAGTGATGTGTCTCTTGGCAGGCCTCTCTTAAAAAGATAAAAAATTTGAGTGTTACTAACACTTTTCTCTTGCACCTAGGACCACGAAAGCGAAGGGAGAGGACAGTGTGTGTTAGAGGTAGGACCACTCGACTGACTTTTTGCACAAGTGTGTCAAGCATGAAAAACACTTGTTCTTTTTAACCCATCATCGCAATATGATCTAACTATTTGGAAATGTTGCTCCAACAACCATGATGTTCTTTTTAACTTCAAAGGCAATATGTTTTGTAACTAGGAAAATGAAATCCTAGTCAACTTAATAAAAAGCACGCCTTGCTTGAAGTAAAATTATTTTTGAGCTTTGAAGAAAAAAAAAAATGACTTGTTCTATTTAGATTGCCCAAAACAAAGCGTTGATTGTAAATTTCTTTAAGTTGATGCAAGAAAATAAATTGTTGATTTTAAGTCCCGAAAGAAGATGAGTCCTAACTTGCAATGAAAGCAAATGTTTGTTTTTGTTCAGTTTTTAAAGCACCAAAGACAAGTGACCCTAACTAGAAAGCACATAAATTTTCTTTGTTCAAGTTTTAAAGCACCAAAAAGGAAGTTTGTGATTTTTAATGGTGAGTTTTAAAACCTGCACAAACAACAAATGGTTAGTAAAATCTATGTCCAAGGGGGGGCTTCCACAAGCCTAAAATTTTCACTTTTTTAGTTACAAGGTGTTTTGTACAACGTTTTGTTACAATAGCGCTAGTCTGTGTTTGAACAGAGGCGCTATTTAACACAAACGCGCTGAAAGAAGGGGAAAGACAGAGAGGCAAAAGCGCTGAAAAAGGGTTAATAGCGCCAAAACAACATCAAAAGTGCCAAAACAGTTCCAAAAGTGCTGAACTTGAGACAATAGCACTATTGTAAGAACAATAGCGCTAAAAACATAAGTATCGATAGTGCTAGAACAAGTTCAATAGTGCCAAAGCGCAACCTGTGTGACACTTTCAACATTCAGACATGTTAGTTTGTTAAAAAAAATATATTTTTTTGGCGTGCTTGATTCACGTCAGGTTCACCAAATGATGCCCTACAAAATGGACAAGGTTAGTCAATGATAAACAACACAAGAAACCAGAAAATCTTTAGTGTTAGACAATCAAAAACTAATCTAAACAGGCATATCAAAAGAGATGCTAAAGTCATGCTAATATATCTAACAAACGAAACAAAGATAATGAGGCATCTCCAAATGCCTCTTAGCATGCTCTTAGCTTCTTCTCCCTTGTTCCTCTCCTCTCCAAGTTCCAAAATAGTATAGCTCTCAATAGCTTTTTGCACTATGGATGCTTATGGAGGATTGAGATTGTAATATTGTGCTCCAAATGTAAAATGAAAAGCTAATATTAAGCTATTGATGCTAAAAATGATTTATTTTAACCAAAATGACAATATAAGAGTTTGCTATGCTAAATGCTCTCTAAAATGCCT